>NC_143569.1:60720000-60905000 GCF_054136105.1 Typopeltis vanoorti
TCTCGCACTCAGGTTATTCTAACATATAGATAGGGATCTACATCTTAAAAAAACAAAAAACACGATTTTTTTTTAACATGTAGATCCCTAGTTTCCACTAATCGAGTTATCATTGTAGGATTTTTAAAAAGCAAATCGCAGATTAAATTGGTGTAAACTGTTAGATAAGCACAGGATTGACTCCTTCGGATACTGCTGCCTCAAGATATTGTACACAAATCAGCAAAAATAACATGACTGTTAGTTATATAAAGTAATTTTTTTATATTTTATACAATAATAAAATAAATTTTTCTTAAAAATTACATTGTGATAAATAAAAAGAATAAAAACATTTTCTATTTTCTCGATCTTTTTTCGAATTTGTTTTATAAAAGATACGTTGAAATACTGACCGAACCAAAATAAAATATACATAATTTTTATTTATTAATAATATGTATGTATTTGATATGAGTGAGGGTGATTGATTCATTCAATCCAATACCCTTGGAGGGTAATGGATGGCAATGCTGTAGCTAATGAAGTTCTATCTGAGGCTCGGCTATTGCTGTTACCCTCCTGCCATGATCAGAGCTTTAATTTAATTTAATAGCTCAATAACACCTTATCTCTACACTGTCCTCTACAGATAACGGGGAAGATGAAAAGCATTCTTGCTTCGCCCCTTTAAGCCAGTCCTTATAAGGACTTGATATGAGTGAGGGAGGATAACAATCAATCGACTGTGAGATGCGGTGATTGATTTTATATGAGATACCCATGAAGGGTAACGGATGGCAATGCTGAACCAATGAAGTTTAACTGAGGTCGTCTGTTGCTGTTATCCTGGGTAAATGAGTTCGCTCTCTTAGGTTTTGCCCTAAGTGAGCAATTGAGTCACCGGGGAAAGTGTTCTCCGGCACGGCCCGCTGAGGGGTACGTGCCGGTGAATTATTTTCTTCGGAATGAGCGGTTCTGCTCGGTGGTCGAGTTTCACTGAGTAGAACCAACGCGGAGATTTGGACGGTCTTTCGCCCACGATGAGTGGCCTAGAGATCGTCCGATATTTTTGAGATATCACCTTTACTTAAACATACGGTGATTGATTCATTAATGTTCTTGGAGGTAATGGATGGCAATGCAATGCTGTACCAATGAAGTTTAACTGAGGTTCGGCTGTTGCTGTTACCCCCTTGGGCGATGAGTTTTTGAGTTCGCTCTTTTAAGGTTTTTACCTTAAGGGAGCAATTTGAGTCTCCGGGGAAGGTGTTCTCCGGCACGGCCCGCTGAGGGGATTTGTCGGTGAATTATTTTCTTCGGAATTTGAGCGGTTCTGCTCGGTGGTCGGGGAGCCCGTCACTGAGTGGAACCAACGCTGAGATAGGGACGGTCTTTCGCCCACTATGGAGTGGCCTAGAGATCGTCCGATTTTTTGAGATATCACCTTTACTTAAACAGTCGGTGATTGATTTTTTACCCTTGGAGGGTAATGGATGGCAATGCTGTACCAAAGAAGTTTAACTGAGGTTCGGCAGTTGCTGTTACCCCCTCGGGTGAAGAGATATCCTTGGAGGGTAACGGATGGCAATGCTGAACCAATGAAGTTTAACTGAGGTTCGGCCGTTGCTGTTACCCCCTTGGATAATGAGTTTCGAGAGTTTGCTCTCTTGAGGTTTTTGCCTTAAGGGAGCACTTTGAGTCTCCGGGGAAAGTGTTCTCCGGCACGGCCCGGTGAGAGGCTTTGTCGGTGAATTATTTTCTTCGGAATTTGAGCGGTTCTGCTCGGTGGTGGGTTTCACTGAGTGGAACCAATGAGGAGATTTGGACGGTCTTTCGCCCACTATGGAGTGGCCTAGAGATCGTCCGTTTTTTTGAGATATCACCTTTACTTTAACAGTCGGTGATTGATTCATTCAGTCCAATGCCCTTGGAGGGTAATGGATGGCAATGCTGTAGCCAATGAAGTTCTAACTGAGGCTCGGCTATTGCTGTTACCCTCTTGCCATGATCAGAGCTTTAATAGCTCAATAACACCTTATCCCTACACTGTCCTCTACAGATAACGGGGAATATGAAAAGCATTATTGCTTCGCCCCTTTAAGCCAGTCCTTATAAGGACTTGATATGAGTGATCACTTTCAGCTGCTAACAATGGCTGATGTGTGCTTGTAGACAAAATATATTTAAGTTTACATACTTTCCTCTCTGTCGAAAAACCAAACTTGCTACAAAGTATCAATTAACAAAAGTTAATCTTACATGCAAAACAACTCCTGTAGGAGGACTGGAAGAGAATTTTATAGTCCTCACATCCTCGAAAGGGGATCGTTATTTTGTATACTTTTTTTTTAACCAGCAATATATTTTATACTTCAGTTTTGTTTTTATTGAAATAAACCTGTAGTGTGATGCTTAGAAGACGTGAATAAACTATATTATCATATTAATGAATTGCCATTAATTTTATACTAGATGCAACTTAATTATGGTATTCACCTTCTTTGGTGTCTTGCGCACTGACGATTTTCGTCAATTAATAAAAGTCCTTTTATAACATTCTACAAGCAACTTCTATTAAGATGAATACAAAGTATCTTTTTTTTCTAAAGATTTAATGGCAAATTACCTCGTAAACCTTTGCATCGTAAACATAAGAAGTCTTTAGCGTTTAGACGATGTTTGTCAAAGGGTTGGGAGATTTTCAACTAGAAATACGAAAAATAATTCAAACGAATATTTCATTCTGTTCTATGAAAATGCCAAAAGGTCAATACTTGCTATTGGTGCTTGTTAGCAGGAGATTGCAAAATAAACTGTCTGATTCTGGGGCATCTGATGATGACATCTACACAATAATTGCTGTCTTTGCAAAGATTCCTTCAATCGGCATGAAACATGAGGTAACCACATGACTAAAGGTCTAGGAAACAAACGAAAACATAATTTAATATGTACAGGTTATTGCCGAACCTATGAGAAAGTTATTGTATAGCTAGTATCAAGTAACTCCTTGCAGGCAATACAGAAAACACTAGTATCAAAGATCTTAGGGGAAAAAAAATGTCTCAAGTATGGTAAAGTAAGTCCGTGAAACTCAGAAACTTTATTAGAAAATTTAAGTCAATATGTATACACACAGAATAGAATAGATTGTAATTTAACAAGGTATACGATCCTAAGAGGTACTTTGCCTTTTTTATTTGTACATAATTTTCCACGGTTCTTTGTTTTGAAATATCGTGGAGAACTATATAAACACTCAACGAAGGTATAAATTTCCATCATTTCAAAAAATGGAGAATGATAAACGCTCTCAAGCAACAGTGGCGCCTTTGAATCAATTAAAGTACTAAGTACTATATAGTTTGATAAGACAAGGGTTAGATATACATTTGATAAGACGTTATCCCAAGTAATTAATAAAATATTAGAGTTGCGTGTATTTTTTAATTTTTTAAAATTTTTTTTGTTTAAAATATCTCACTGAACATAGCGTTTTGGTGAGAGCTGGATATAATTATTATTTAGGGTTTGGAATTCCCCCCCCCCTTCACCAACGAAGAATAATTTACTCTTACAACATCTAAACTTGAAACGGCAGGCTAAAATTTCTGGAGTCCTTGACTTTCTTACCTTTCAAACCGTTTGAGTGTCTGTTATTATTATTGTCTCGTTAAATTCTTTGAATTCTATATAACATTCACTTTTCTGATTTCGCTAGGACATCGCAACTGTGATGCCCTTCGGTTGGACAGGCATAGGCTAAAGTCCCATATACGACTTGAGGAATCTTTATAAGGGCTCTTCACCTGAACGTGAGTTAGACAGTCTTATATAGTGGAAGTGTTTTTTCCCTCCTTTCTCTATTAATTGTGTGTGCGTTCAGACAACACACACGACTTTCCAGACAGTGCAGTGACTTCATAGTTTTCGTGGAATATGTCGTAATATTCAGCAACACAACTCACTCTTCTGTCCAAGTGTATGATTAGTTCTTTCTCTCCGAGAATAAACTTCATTTTGTGATTTACATTTGAAGTTCATGTTCACTCTTATAGGATCATCTTTTTACTGCTGTTTTCATCGTATGCTTTCTTTTCTAAAATCTTATATCTAAATTTCTTTATTTTTTCCCTTCATTTTTGTTAGCCTTTAGAACTGCAACTGTATTATCTTCTTGTCATATATCACCTAAAAGCCATTGTTTTAATTCATTGAAGCCTACTCATTAAACCAGAAGAGGGAGGCACTTTCAATTTCCAACACACTTTTAATGTATACTAGAACCATTCCTAGTTCTGTCCGAAATAACTTCCGTTTCTAACTGTGTTTGGATTAATCTAATATAAACCAAGGGTTAAAGCTATCAAATTATCAAAACTGATCGCGATGAGAATAATGTTTTGTTTTGAGTAACAAGGGTAAAGTAGTCCTATTTCTGTATCAGGAAGTTTGAGTTGGGTTGGTTGGAATTTCTCTTGAAACAGTGAGCTGCATATGTTCTCTGGACGGTTTGCCTCTTCTGCCCGGCCGTAGCTCAGTCGACAAAGAGCTCTTTGACTGAAAAGGTCTGGGTTCGAATCCCATCTAGTGGAGGGTAAGTTAGTTGATCTCATGTGTCTGTGGAGGGGAGGGAGGTAGTGGAAGGAATTTTTTCTCCAAAAACTTCGTAAAGCCAGAAGAGCACTTGCAAGAGAAATAATACACCGACCTCATAATTGTTTCCACCGAAATTCCCAACAAATCAGCCTTGTTTTGTGGGGGAGGAGAATGAAGAGCTGGCTGACTGACTTTCGTTTGAAAAAGCCCTTATAAATACCCTTATTTTCAAACTTTTTTTCTTTTCATTTTCTCATGATGACGTTGGAACATACAAGGATGCTGTGACATTTAGCCTTGAAATTAGTTAGAAAGATTTCAAATGGTCTAAAATACTATAAACTCTATAGATGATAAATGTCCCTGGAACTGTCTCAAAATACCTTTGGTACAATTCACTCCAGATCTCGTGGTTTTGGCATGGTATCCAGCAGTTTTTACTGTGCTAGTAATATGCAATCGGAATCCATCCAAGTGGTTACAACTCAGATCTTAGAAGAAAAAAATAAATTTGTGCGAATAACGTAACAATTTGACAATTACTAATTATGGAGAATAACTTATGTCCTGTGAGCCAGTCGCAGATTTTTCTACCCTCCCCTCAAGTGCATTGTATAATCAGTACATAGTACTGATTATACAATGCACTTGATGTACACATTTACACAATGCACTTGATTATACAATGCATACAATGACATAGTACTGCATTTTAGTCATTTACATTTGAGTGAAATCATTCTGGTGATCACCAAGTTGGCAAGTTACCAAGTAGGGAAACAGTGTGAGGTAAGGAAATCTTGAGTCAAAGCAGATAAAGGGGATTTAAGGTTTAATAACATTTGGCATGGGATAACAGACCTGATTTTTATATAATAATAACATTGCATGTTATTATATAATAATAATTTACAATAATATGCAATTATTGTATATTATTATTCTTTGTCTGTTCTTTTGAAGTTAATACAAGCTGAGTTTCAGTGAGATTATCTGAAAATAATGTTTTGCAAATCATGCACTGAATTTGCGAACTTTTATGAATTTTCCTTGATGTATCTTTCAATATCTTGTAGTATCTGCTGCACGTTACTGGCCATGATTCAAAGGTATCCAAGACGTTAAATGATATTATCATTAATTCACTTTTTCTGCTTTATTCTTGAATAACATTTCAATAGAATTTCTTTCTTTAAAATTTTGAATGAATTGCTGGAGTTGCTGTAATAAAATTTCGTTTGAATTTTTATTTTAGTACGAGAGGGGGAAAAAGGGGGAAATTAAAAAAAATACTGTGCGACCTTCAGGATGATACAAACGATATAATAATTGTTAATAGATTATAAACAAGATAATATTTGAAGGAAGTACTTAACCCACACCGTAACAGATAACTCCTATATGTGATTTATAATAATAATTTTCGAGATAAAGATATTCTACCAACTTGTTGAAATATGATCTGTAGCATACATCAACTTAAAAATACATTATATTTTCTCAAAACAATTTTCTACCAACTTGTTGAAATGTGATCTCTAGCATATATCTACTTAAAAAACATTCTATTCTCCTTAGATCTCAAAACAATATCTGAAAATCAAATGTTAAAAAACAAAGAAAAACATAACTAAATGTTCAGTACGTTGTCCTTATAAGGACTGGCTTAAAGGGGCAAAGCAAGAATGCTTTTCATATTCCCCGTTATCTGTAAAGGACAGTGTAGGGAGAAGGTGTTATTGAGCTATTAAATTAAAGCTCTGATTATGACAGGAGGGTAATATTGAGCTATTAATTGAGCTATTAAAGCTCTGATCATGACAGGAGGGTAATAGCAATAGCCGAGCCTCAGTTAGAACTTCATTGGCTACAGCATTGCCATCCATTACCCTCCAAGGGTATTGGATTGAATTAATTAATCACCGCATCTCACGGTCGATTCTAATTCCTTCAGTACGTTGTTAATGAAACACTACCTATTGTATTTTTCATATATAAGAAATAAAATGGTGTTTTACATAATATTTTGAACACTCTGAAATCAATATTAGCCTGATTTCGAATTTTCTGCTTTTCAGAAAATATTTTGAGATGCTTACAGACTAGCTAAATATCGATAATTAATTATTTTTAATTATCTATGACACCCACCGTAGCTCAAGTAGCTGTTAAAATATATGATTATATGTCTGTAGTATGGCTCTTTAGCAGAGAAATCCTCAAGTTGTTATTGTGCGAGAAGATTGCACAGTACACTGGGATTAAATAAAACAACAAAAAACTGCTGCCGAAATGGAATTTTGATTACTTATTTTTATTTTTTTAAAGACTCGAAAAGTCAGTAGCATCAATAAGAATGATAAATCTCTGTTATGAAAAATAAATAAATAAATGCAACAATTTCCACATAATGGCAATTCAAATCCTGTTATTGGATATGTTCAGTGTAATATTATACTGAACAATTTGTTCTTAACAGTGAAAGTTTATTACAGAACAGGTGACAATTCTGATTATGATGAAGGACACTTTGAAAAAGAGATTAAATGAGTCAGAAAATATTATAGACTATTTAATGGAGCGACTGTAATTTTCCGTGATACTGATTGGCATTGTGAGATGGTTATTTAGACTCATAGTAGATTCTGTTGATCTGTTAGGCGTCTGTTAGTTGCATCAACATGTTATACAAGGAGAGAGAAAGAATACACCGAGCCTTGTACACGTTAAATAGCTATTCGATGGGATTAGGCTACCACATTATTAGTAGTCAGTAATCCCGATGTTTTTCTACTATAAACTACAAGAATGAAAGGCAAAGGAAAGGGATTTAATTTTTCTAAGGAAAATGACAAGGGCTTAAGGAAACACTTCGGGGGAGTTAATTGGACTAAGATAACGAGTGAGTTAAATGTTAATGATAAATAGAAAGTGTTTAAGGAAGTTATACTTTCAGCTGCCAACATCTTTGCAAGTATCACTATCCAACCGAATTGAAAAGCGAGATAAAGGGATGGTTTGAATAACTACAGACATCTCGTGAGGAGGTTTTTCATTTATCTGTAATAATTCTAATTATATAATTAAAAGAAGCTAAGGAAGGAAATAAAAATTATACGCACATTTAACCTAAAAAAAAAGGAAATATGGATATCGCATTGCTTCCTTTGAACAAGACAAATTGACAAATCAACAAGTATTGAATCAGTTTTAGGGTTCACAAAAGAATAACCGAGAATGAACGAAGAAAACATTTACAGGAATGAAAATAAGGTTCCAGAGATAGATGAGATAAAGCTAGTGAAGTGTAGTAAACCGTTAGCATTTAACCAGTAGGGATTATAGCCTACTGCTCCTCCTAAGCACAATTAGAAGACCGATGTTACACGCGTCTTTCTATTGGAAATGACATGAGCTCGATTCTTCGTACATATATTGCCATCCCTGGCAATATATGTACGAAGAAGAAGTAGTATATGTACTTCTTCATATCACAGGTTTTCTTTCAGCAAGACTGGCAGATCGACTAAAGAACACATGAAAGTAGCATACAAAATTACAAAAATAGTAGTTGAGACGGCAGATCGTGTGGTGTGATGTAGTTCAAGACAGTCCATAGAGTCCACGACCTCCCGCGAGAAGTCTAGGACTCCATGGAGGTGTCATGTAATAACAGTAATGATCTGATTATCTGCGTATTGTTTGCATTAACAACAGTTCTTCTTGTTGACCTACTAGTTATATATATATATATATATATATATATATATATATATATATATATATATATATATATATATATATATATATATAAAACTGTTGACTTCATCAGATCCAAATGCTGAAAAAACCAAGAAAAGTAAATAAATTCAGTCATGCTAACAAATAAACGTAAAGCCACTTTGTTGTTTTACATTTTTTTTTTACAGTTAAATCAATATATTTTTATATTTCATCATTTTCATCAATATTTCAGACGTTGATGATACTGATTGGGCTATTTCTTCTTATCATAGATTTTAGGCCAAGTAGCCTGTTCAATCTCATGTCATCGCTTTCTTGATCTTTTAATTTTCTTTTTCCATTTATTTATATCTGTATAGTATTTTTGGCAGTCTGTTATTGTTCATTCAGTTTACATCTTCTATTTTGATTAGTTTTATTTATATTCAGGGATGGTAATAGTTCATTTGTTTTATTGTTCTACTTGGTATATCCAACTACTTTTCTCAAAAATTTCACTTATGTTTTATTAATTCGTTTCTTAGTCAATGAATATTTAATATTTTTAAAACATTCAATATTTTTTGCTGTTACATGTTTTCCATTCATTTTATAATAATATAATATATTTCTCGCATATATCCTTATAAGGACTGGCTTAAAGGGGCGTAGCAAGAATGCTTTTCATCTTCCCCGTTATATGTAGAGGAGAGTGTAGGGATAAGGTGTTATTGAGCTATTAAAGCTCTGATCATGGCAGGAGGATAACAGCAATAGCCGAGCCCCAGATAGAACTTCATTGGCTACAGCATTACCATCCATTACCTTCCAAGGGTATTAATCCACCACCGATCTCACTCGTAGTCCTTATAAGGACTGGCTTAAAGGGGCGAAGCAAGAATACTTTTCATCTTCCCCGTTATCTGTCTGTAGAGGATAGTGTAGGGATAAGGTGTTATTGAGCTATTAAAGCTCTGATCATGGCACGAGTGTAACAGCAATAGCCGAGCCTCAGTTAGAACTTCATTGGCTACAGCATTACCATCCATTACTCTTCAAGGGTATTTTCAAGGATCAATTACATTCACCGGATCATCTCGCTCGCATGTAACATGTAATAATCGAATGTAACATAGTCCTTATATATATATATATCCTTATAAGGACTGGCTTAAAGGGGCGAAGCAAGAATGCTTTTCATCTTCCCCGTTATCTGTAGAGGACAGTGAAGGGATAAGGTGTATTGGGCTATTAAAGCTCTGATCATGGCAGGAGGGTAACCGAGCCTCAGTTAGAACTTCATTGGCTACAGCATTGCCATCCATTTACCTCCAAGGGTATTGGATTGAATGAATCAATCACCGCATCTCATGGTCGATTGATCCATCCGAATGTAACATACTGCATATTTTTATTTTATCATATTTTACCTATACAGGAAAGAAAATGGTTTATTTAAACTCATAAAAAGAACATGGAATTAATACTTTTGACAAATGAAAGAAATATTGTAAAATTAATGAAATATGTCAAAAGAATTGTTTATAACAAAAATGATAATTAACAATCTAATAATTTTTGTGATAAACAATTCTTTCGACATTTTTTCATTAATTTTAAGCTATTGAAATTTTTTATAATCCCAGATGGCAGCACTGAGCCGTGTTAATTTATTATTGTTTTTACTAAGTGAAATCTATGATTAATTAACGTTGTTCATGTGTAAATAGATTATTAAAAAATTAAAAATGAAAACAAACTGGTTTTGTGAAATATAAGATTCTTTAACGATATTTTTCGTGAGTGCTAGACTCATTTAAACACCTTATACTCTTTACCGTATAAGTATTTTAATATTTGGACAGGTTTTACTATGATGTGTCCATATCACAACCACCTGTTTTCTGTCACACATTTCTCGGTAACCGTAAAACTTTGGAGAGACCACTATATGTGACACCTGCAGCTCGTGCATCCAACAGGGTACTTAGCACTGCTATTAACCTCCGGATCCCTATTGTAGAAACATGCGTGTCGCCCACAGTTCGGCCATTTTTCTTTCACCACTAACACTAAAGCTATCTGCACGCTACACCTGAACAAACTCCTAGTCCCGGATGACTGTTACAATATGTAATGTTTCTTCTCGGCCCACCTGCAACTTGCTTGCCGTTACGGAACTTGTGGGCAATGTTCACGCGAACCGACGGACACCCGAATGCATGCACGGGAGCGTGGGTTTTTGCATCCTTAAATTACGTACTTCCGCAAAGAAAGTACAGATGACTTTACGCCACGTATCAGAAAAATAAACAGCTATAAATCTACCGAAATATACTTTTTTCCCCCCTCAGGATGTATGATCGTGAAATCTTTATTTAATATGCAGCTAAGCTACCCGGATAGACAGCGTTTTAAACAGAAAAACTCAGTGTTTAAGAAGCGAAGAAATACATCATTCGTTGCCTAATCACGACTGGATTGTGATTTATAGATTAGATTTTTTTTATGAATAAGTTTTGTCACTAATGTTGTTTATGGATAATTGAAAGTACAAACAGTAGATTGCATCGATCATTAACCATACATATCTTCTGAAGGTGACTTTTTTGAGGGGAGGGGGGAGAAGGTTCTTGAATGTTACCATAGTAACCATCTTTCGTTTCTTTCATTCATGAAAATCGTCGGACCTTCAGAAGAGTCTTTATATTTGGGAAGGGGTAAAAGTCGCATGGCGGAAAATGCTGCAAACATATAAGAGCATGCGGGATGAAGTATTATTTTGCGATAATGGTGAGTTACCTTATGTCTGTTACAATCTTCTGTGTTTGTGTGTTTTTCCCTCAGCCCAAGGGTTGGTAAGGTAGCAATGCTACATTACTCGGGATTGTTATAGAACAAGGTGGTTTTTAGTAGCCATCTTTGTCCAGTAGTGTCCTGTAGATTTGGGTGTTCAAGGGAACGATTTGCCTGTTTTGCTGGACGAAATATCTTCCTCCTCCTGCATATGAGACCATTTAAGGCATCTTTGATGAAAAGACACAATAAAGGTTTTTCATGTCATAGATGGGGATTCGAACCTAGGTCTTTCCTATCAAGGATTCTTCTTCGAAACTAATTCAGCTATGGAGATTCCACTTAAATTCCACACTGTCTTCCGACTTAAAATAAAATAAAAAAGTTTCAAATACTCTACTATTTTTAATAATATCAGACATTTCGCTACGATTAGATAAAAAATAATAATTATAGTAAGGATGAATTAAATACATGAACTCCGGAAAATAATGAACGTAGAATTTGGATATGTTTGTGTCATTGTTATGTAGCATTTCTTTGTAGGTCACATTTTGAGTATGTAAAGTGATCCCAGCATAAGACAACTATTGATTATAACATTTATTTGTATAACTGTGTTTATATAAATCATTGACAAAAAAATGAATTATTTAAAAAAATTTTTTTTTTTCGTATCATTTATCATTTTACTTAATATAATTTGTTATCCGCACAGAGATTTTATTTTATTTTATTTTTTAGCTTTATTAACTTAAAATAATTAGGGAAACCATAGGCCGAAGTCGACATTATTTTATTAGGAAGGAAGAACCATGAAATATTCTTCCTCGTTAAACGGTGTATGAAGATTTAATTATTTATTACAAGTAATTTGTAACCTGTCATGACTTTATTATGATACTTATTATTTATTACATCATTTCGTACTTTTAATGACGGCTATAAACGTGACAATTTCCCTATTTTTAAAATTTAAATATATATTTCTTTAAAACATTATTTAATTCTTTAGTTATAGTAGGATTTTCTTAAGTAAATGGGAATTAAAAAGGAATTAACATTGAAATTGTAGCTTTTTATTACACACTTTTTTATAAGATAGATACAATATTTAGAAATAATAAAGAAAGAAAACCTGAATGTTATTGGATGAATGGGATCAGATAACTAGCAAACTTGAATGTTTTTGCCGTTACCTATCATGACTAAATAGCGTTATGTATGTTTGAAAAAATCGGTAATTATGAAAAGATGATAATCGTTTTCGGTTAAAATACTCTTATGTTGCAAAACAGAGAGTATGATGCGGACCAAGTTCACATTTATGTTATAAGCTTCGTTATCGTGAAGGTCTTAGGTACTCGTGCAATAAGGAAAAAAAAAATGCTTGGTGTATTTCTCACAAATTTTTTATGCCCTTCATTTGTAGGGAAGTGGTGAACCTCTTGAAATAGTCCAGAGTGGCTATTTCACTTACAATCTGGTGGGAACAGAAAGGCGACGCGTCAAATCTAACGATAACCTTCGGACTTATTTTGGAGGGCCCCTGAGAGTTACATGTGGGCCAGCAAATGACCTCAGTTCCCATGTCAGGTCTGAAAGATTTGAAAGGGAAGGTTCCCTAAAGCTCAAATACACGCAAACGACAACAACCTGTTTTTCAGTGCCTTGCAGCGATATCAGCAGGCTCATTTTTCAACTCCACTCTGACACTGTCTTGGCGGGCATTTAAAAAATCACCCCGTCCACACACTGCTCCGGGCCAGAGTCGCTGCTTCTTGCTATTCTCCAACAATAAACAGACAAGGTGTATTAGTTATTCCACTCCTCCCAATATCTCCCATCTCCTTAAGGTCACGATGTCTGAAAATATAATAACTTTGTCTTTTCTTGTAAGGTTCAGTGCCATAATTGAATGTGGGAAAAGCACTTAAGGACGCTACTGTTTAAAGGGAACAACCACTAGTGACAAGCTAATGAACACCAAATATCAGCAATTACCTGACATTGCAGACCTTGCCAAGTATAATATTCTCTTTTCTCCAGGAAAAATAGTATTCATTAGGGAAAAAAACAGAGGGAACTTCATTTGTCACTATCTTCCTGGTAACAATGGATCCCTATTGTCAGGTGAGGATTTCAGGAAGTTCTTGCTTCACTGCACAAATAAAAATTCTAGAGACAGATGTCAATTTGACCATTAAACCGTAACGGCAACCTCAAGGAAGAGCGCAAAAGATATGGGCCTGAAAGAGAACCCCAATCAGTTGGTTTCTAGTTATAATCTGTATCAGTTTATGCTTTAACGATGTTTCTATCTGATCACTGTTTATTCGATCTTTATATATATATATATATATATATATATATAAACAGAGCAAATAAAAAACAAATTAAAAAATTAAAAAAAAACATTTTAAAACACCATTTTTATATAAAAAGTCTATAAGTTATAAGTCTGGGATGAACAGGGAAAATAGAATCAATCGACCGTGAGATGAGGTGATTGATTCATTCAATCCAATACCCTTGGAGGGTAATGGATGGCAATGCTGTAGCTAATGAAGTTCTAACTGAGGCTCGGCTATTGCTGTTACCCTCCTGCCATGATCACAGCTTTAATAGCTCAATAACACCTTATCCCTACACTGTCCTCTACAGATAACGGGGAAGATGAAAAGCATTCTTGCTTCGCCCCTTTAAGCCAGTCCTTATAAGTCTGGAGTCTGAAAGGGTTAGAAGATCACCCAGTCATTTTTAGGACTTCCAGGGTAGCGGATGGCAATGCTGTAGCCAATGAAGTTTTAACAGAGGCTCGGCTAATGCCGTTACTCAGCCATGACTAGAGCTTTTAACTCAATAACACCCCATCCACACAGATTCACTTCATTCAGATGACGGGATAAAGAGTCAAGGACTCAGTCCATCGCCCAGTTCTTTTTAGAACTTTAGACTCAGCAGAATTTTTTTTAACCTTTTCAAAGACACGGAACACTTTTGATTATAAGAAAAATTTGGGGAACACCAAAAGCATTAGGATCATAAAACTATCAAAAAAAAAAATGGAATTTTATATTTTTGAAAAATATAAATGGAACTTATTTAAATACGATACTTGAGCTTGTCGGGTTTTGCAGTTTTCAACAATATTAGGTTCAGTATGATATAGCTACCCTCGTCTCTCTCTATATTAGTAAGTATTTCACGCTTTTTAGTTTTTATATTGTTAATATTGAGAATCCGAGCTCAAACAAATATTGAAAACTGTATCAAAATTTTAGTGCTCTTGTGGAGAGAGCTGGGCATTCGGCTTGGACAAAAATCCAAAATTTCTCAAGAGTTATTTCAGAGAATTTTATTTTTAGCGTACGATCCGTTGACAAGTAACTAATTGTTCTTCTTGTAATGAAAATTCACAACTCGATCTATTAACTGTGCCAAGTGGATTTCGTATCCAGTCATAATGGTGTGTATTTAAGGAAGGAAAGTAACTCGAAATATTTTCTTATAATATTGTTAATTGTTCTGTTATAACGGAAATAATTCCCTCGACATTTTTATTCAGACTAGCCAATTACCCTCAGAACTGTGTCAGGTGACATCTTTCGCCGGCGGAACACAAGCTTTCCGGGGGAACACCGGTTAAGAACCACTGGTCTATAGTAATAAAATGATTATTTTATTCTTATTGACAAACTTATTTATTTATAGATAATTTTTTTTTTTCTTTCAAATTTTACACTGATTTTAGCGGACTACAAACCCTCAGATCGTCTCAAATATAAAAAAACCGAAATCCGCCATCGCAAGAGAAAGCTAATACAGCTTACACTGCTCACAATGAGCGGGTAAATTACCCACAATAATCCCCCTCACATATAAGCTAAAATCAAATGAAGGGATGAAGAGTCAAGGACTCGGACCATCTCCCAAAGAAGTTCCAAGTTCCTATAGTAATACTTTTACTTTTGATTTCAATCTAAAGTAATCTCTTTTTTCCCATCTGAGAACAAATTACCTGACTGTGCGAGACCAAGTATCTGCATAATGTATTATGGCTTTTTTTTTTTTTTTAAATAAAACGCCCCTAAATGATTTAGTTTAGGACATTGCTGATTTTATGCATAATCTCATATGGCAAACTCAGTGAAGAACTAATTTATACTCTAATTCAAAATGCGATAGATATGCTAATAATAATAATAATAATAATAATAATATGTAAAGAAATTGATTATCTTTTTTTTTTCGTTTCAGCGTATGTGTGCTTTGGGTAACTTGCTAATTGCTTCGTTATTGCAGGAACATGTTTAATACATGCATTAAAGTGACGTGGTAGAAATAAGTATAATACAAAGCTTTCCTTAGTTTGGAATATATCCTCATCGTTACATGGTTTTTCGCTTTTTTTTTTTTTTTTTTTTAAAAATTATGAAACTACTAATTTATACTAATTATTCAGAGGTCAAAGGAGCAAGTGAGTGCCATGTAAGTTGGCATCTGATGAAGATGCTTCCGATAATGATATTCCTTTCTCAGCAGTCAGACTCGTTCTCCCTATCATTGATCAGACTACTCTGGCGCCATCTATAAAGGACAGTCATAACTTATCAGCTTGTCTATAATGTAGATGGCGTCATAATTCTGTCTGTGAGCAGCGCACGTGTGGTTTTACTCCTCTGAGACAGTCCAACGGACGCCATTTTTGTTACACTTATCTTTCTTATCTACTGCTTCTATGGTAACCTTGTATCTATGGCAACCGTGTATCCTTAATAATACTAACAGTTTTAGTTGAAAACGATAAGCAGGGCTGTGGCAAAACCCATTTATTAGATTGTTATGACAACCTGTTGCCAGTCTCAGAAAAGAAACCCACAAACTGGCTGGCTGTTGACCTTTGGTGAAGGCAAAACGGTGCTTGCAATAACAGGAAAAAACAAATATCATTCCCTCCCCCCTGGTGGCGAGATGATTTCCTGGAATATAAGAATATGTACCTTTCGATTCAATTAGATATGTAAATATATTTTAATTATAGATAACTAAACATAAATCCTATATAATTAATGTTAGTTACTTCTTTTGTTACATTTAATTTTTCTATTTCTATAATTTATTTATTTTATTTTTTTGAGAAGTACCCTACCAAGTTTTATCTTATAACTGTAAACAATATATAAAATAATCAAATACTGTATAATATAATAGTATAAAATTTGTAAACATGACGATTCTAAAAATATTTCTAAAAAAGAGAGTGCTATTCTAAACTTTTTTAAAAAAAAACTTTAAAATGTTTCATCCGTAACTATTTTGTATTTGATATGTAGTATGTTACAATTTATGTAATTCCACAACTTTTCTTCTGTTCTTGCACTAATCACCAGTTTCAATAATCCAACCATGATAAGCAAAAATAAAATAAAATTTTGTGAAAAAAATTAAAATTATTATTGAAATTTTTAGCTTATCAAATTTAAAGGTAATTTTATTATAATTTATTTCGATTTTAATAAGCTTTTTTAATATTCAAGAAGAAAACTTAATACACTATTTTTTATTGAATATAGATGATCTATTAGAAATAACAAAAAAAGAGGGCAGTGGAGTTAATAGAACTCGATAAAATTTCGATAAATCTCGGTAAAAGTTTCTTCTCGTCTTATTTTAAAAATTTAAATAAATAAATTTATAATCTTCGAGTTGTGATGCCAATAAAAAGGTTAATCTACTAGAAATAATATGAAAGGCTGAATGATGTTAAAGTTGATATGCAATTGATGAAAATATTAAAAATAATAAGAAATCTATAGCTTAGTGGTAAAGCAAAGTTATATATATTTCTACAGTACCCAATGAAAACAGCTTTAAGTTTAATTGTTCTTATAGGGAATGCTGTCACCATGACGTGAACCCTATATCGAAACGCACCCTGTCCCCAATCGCTTCCTTACTTGTTAATATTGCGTATCGTGCTTCAGCTGTTAGCAAATCTCTTTACCAGACGCAATGGATACACGACGACACTGCGTGGTGTCGACAGATGCTGAGTAAGCATTGACTGCAATGCTCCAGTTAATTACAGTGCAACCACGTGATCACCTGATTCGGAAGCCCTTATTCGAACTGGGATGCTACGTGTGCCGTATGGTCGCCATGGCCCCCAAAATAACAGTTCTGTCATCACTGACGCATCGTTCCATTCAAGGTGAGTGACGTAATTAAAGTCCCGCTAAGAGGTCACGCTGAGAGCGTTCCGGATAGCTGTCGGCACGGTAACCTGATGGCGTCCACGTGCTCCAAAGACTCCCATACATCACCTGGGTGTTTTTTTTTTTTTTTCCTTTCACTACCTCCTCTTTGTTTTCAAGCTCGTTCGATGACCACATGGCTTCCCCATTACTCCACCACCATGACTTGTGGCACGCCTCATCTACATCCCAGTATCACCACTCTGCCCATGCCTATTGATTAGCAAACACATGTGATGCTATAGCATTTCGTTTAAGCCCGTTTTGCTATGCGCGTGGCAACTTGGCTACACAGGTGGGCCAGACGGTAGATTGCACTGGGAAAGGAAGGGGATTTCCAGTGCGGAAACTTGAATTGGGAAGTTTGAAGTACGTAATGACAATGAAAGGTTAAATCCAATGAATCTATTGATACTGTTAAGCTGACCTCCAGTATCGTCTATTATAGCATCCTTCCTCGGGAAATATAGATTGTAATGATTCTCACCACCTTCCCAAAAGTTCCTTTTCTTTGTCTCTGTAAAAGGCTCGTTTTCAACTACTTCCCCCTCCCCCAATATTCTTGCGTTCACCATTGATTACAAAACTCGCTCAATAAATACCTATTCTTGCACTTCATTTGCCTCTTACTTTGCAACAAAGATATATAATTATTAATAAAATTTCTCTGAAGTGACCACCAGTAATCTCTACTAGTCAATTAAAACTTAAACAAATATTTTTCTAATTTAAATTTCGGAAAGTCTGAATTTCTGAAATTCAAATTCAGTTCTGGAATGAATGTTGATTTTTCCTAAAATTTACACAGTTGTTTTCCAAACAGAGGTATCACGTTATCGTTAAATGTCAAAGTCTCGTCATGTCACGTGGAAGGACGAGACTTTGACATTGCTCTAACAAGATATGTTACATATTTTTTAATTTTTTTGTATTAATTTCTATGCATTTTTTAATTAAAAATAAATAATAATCAATGACCTTTTTAGATCAGAAACTCGGCAGTTTCAGACGTTCTTACATAACAAAAATAATAATAATAACTCAAAAGTTTGAACAAACACAATTACCAGAATACTGGTTTATTCGAATCTTTCATTCTTCGAACCTGCAGCTTGTTCCGTTGAGTGTGCATGTTGTATAGAGCGGAGTATCTATAAATTAGCGAACCTGGATGATGTAAAGTGTTTGTTCTTATTTGAATTATATCTTAAAATATAAACATAAATAAATATAAAATATTTTGTCAAATATAATATATTATAAAATTATTATAAAATTTTTCAGAATTCCTAGAAGTTTTAAAATTTATTAAAATGTTTTTAATCCACCATTTTTATTTATATAAAATGATATACTAAGTTATATTTTTAGATTAATAAACAATCATCCAAAATGAATTTGGGTTAAGAAATCATCAGAAATAAATTTGTTTTATGATAAGATATCTGAGATTAAGCATAAGTGGTCTCTTGGAGAAGACAGGTTTCATTATGCATTCATTTAATGCAGCGTTGATCTTTATTCAAAAGATTTATTTGATTGTATTCAATTCGCTTACAAAAACGAATACCGGGAAAGTTCTGTGACGCATCGCTTTGTTTACAATAGATAATGTTTAAAAGACAAACTTTCAACTGGGAAACATCAATTTATAAACTCGATTTATCGGTGCTGTCTAAGGAATTGAAGATAGCGCTTATCAGAAGTTCTGACAATACATGGACATTTAAACATAACCCATCTGTTTGGTCATCTGATAGATTTCCCATACGAAACATTGCAGTGCGAACAACTGTTTGCGAACGACAGTAAATATACTCAAGTGTTTCCTGTTTTTATTTTTAAATATTCGTTGTTATTCATAGTATAGAAAGGATAAGTGCGAATATCCTTTGTCATTTTGCGAAAGAATTCCCTCTATAGATTGTTTGATTCCCTCAAAAATAAGAATTTTTGGGGAAAAAAAAACTTAATTTATTATAAAATTAAAATCAATTATTTTATAATTATAACTCAATGTTTCTAATTAATTATTTGTCAATAATCAATAAGTAACAGTTAGGTATTATTAATAAAATTAATTAATAATAAAGAAATTAGAATTAAATAATTAATCATACACCACAAATTCATATCTTCTGTTCTGTCATAATTTGTCACTTGAGAATATTTTTGCATTAAAATTGATTGACATTTTATAAATTCAATTTGAAGACCATTACGTACACATAAAAAGTTTGTTGAAAAGTGTTATTTTTGTGCTGATCATTGATATTTCATTAATAATATTTGGTATTTTAACCACGTGTTTTCCTAATGCAAATATTGCATGACTAGGAATTGTGATCTGCCTCATTCTTGCTAATGAAAATATAGAATGTTTATTTGCAATGTAATATTTTTTCTTTATCACAATATACAGGGTGTTCGGGATAAATTTGACAGTTTCGTAAGGAAAAAGAAAATCTTCTTTGTATCTATTAAATTTAATGAATTGACAAAAAAACATTACAAGCAGAGTTAATTACAATACTATCAACAAGATTTACTCAAAATAACCACCATTAGCATCGATCACAGCTTCAATTCTGCTTCGGAACCTCGAACAAGCTGATGCTACAGTCTCCCTGGGAAGGGCCGCAAAAACTGTTTTAATTTTATCCATTAACTGGGCTTTTGTATTACTGGAAGTGCGATTGGTGTCTTTTTCAACTGCGCCCCATACAAAATAATCCATGGGGTTAAGGTCTGGGGAGTTTGGAGGCCAAACATTTGGACTGGTGAAGTCGTAGAAATTTTCAGACAACCATTTTTGACTTTTCCCAGAGGTGTGGCAAGGGGCCGAATCCTGCTGCCATACATACGGCCTACCATTGGCTACCCTTGTTATCCAGGGCTTGACTACAGTTAGCAACTCCACGAACAAAGCCCGAATTCCAATGCCAGGGTTCTTCAACACCTGTTCCTGCAGATTTGCGAGGAATTCTGCTGTACGAACGCAATCAGATCGTCTGCTAGGGATCTTTCTTCTTGCTACATCCTCGTAGTCACCATTGCAAGTCTCTAGTTCATGCCTGATTGTTTTTACTGTATTCAGGGAGCATTGGGCAGCAGTCGTAATATCCTTATTTTGATGGCGGGCACGAATCATCATGATACAAGTTATTCTCTTCCATGATTCAGGTGGGTTCCAGCTATCCATCCTTTCTGACATCTTTTATATATTGTATATATTTTATTTTATATATTTTATATTGTATATGAATGAAGAAGGGTCCAAACTTTTAAATGAAGAGAAGTGTGTGTTAATACATGTAACTTACGGAAAAATATAATTAATTATAAATATGTCAAATTTATCACGAACACCCTGTATTTGATTATAATCACATATAATACATAAAGAATTTATAAATCTAAAATCTTTTAAGCATTTTTAGAGATTTTTTAGAAAAAATTTAAATTTAAATATTTTTAAGAAATATTATTCCTACACCATTTTATTACTATTATCTTTAGATATATTATTTCATGTAAATGTAAAGGTAATTTATTTGTCGGATTGTCAAATAAAGTATATATATTGGAATGGGTTGTATTAAATCAGAAAATCAATATTAAATCAAAATGAATATTTGTTGGATTGTCAAATATTAAATCAGGAATCAAAATCGATATATATTGGAATGGGCGGTATTAAATCAAAATCAATATTTGTTGGATTGTCAAATATTAAATCAGGAATCAAAATTAATATTTGTCGGATTGTTAAATAATAAATTTATTGGAATGGGCGGTATTAAATCAGGAATCAAAATCAGTATGAATATGGTGTTCTTTGTTAGAGGCTTTTTATTTGAGATTTTAGTTTGATTTTGATCCTTCGAAAAAAATGCGACAGATCGATTATTTTTCGATAAGGCTTTATATATATTTGAGATATGTGGTAACGTGTGTTGTCAGACACATTCCATTCAATCCGAAACTTAATGGAGCTTGTTTTTTAGAATAACGTGTTTAAAATAAATACATAAATAAATGGATGGTTTACGTCGATAGGAATTCTTTTTCATCATGATAAGTATCATTTATTTTGCAGAGTTCATAATTGATTATATTTATTTTTGTAGAATTTATAGCTATTGATGTAATCTTTAAAGTCAGAATTTGTCTATAATAAAACTGCATCATATATAGAGTTTGCAACATGATTTATTATTACAAACACTTATATATGAAGACCAAAATATATAATACGCGTTTTATATCACAGGTAAAATGTAAATGGTTGGAAAACAGTAATTTTTAAATATGAAAACACATTGTATGTTGAAATTATGTTACTGTTAGTGTGATGTACCATCTGTCTGTAACCGTTAGATCACTGTTCAAGATAAGTTATCAGAAACTGCATTCTCTGTTAAAAACTTGTCATGTCTTACTTTAGGGGTTAGATCATCTGTTAAAATTCTCACACTCAGTAAACAACTATGATCCCAATACTATAACGGTTTTAACGAATATTCTTCAAGTGTTCATGATTAGTTTTTTTTTTTTTATTATTATTTTTATTTCTTCACTACAATGAAATGACTGTAAGATATACTGTGGGTAGTAGAAGCGTACATTTTACAATAAATTGAAAACATATAGTAAGTAGCAAACCGGTACTTTAGTTTGAAAAAAAAATCTTAAATGATGGAATGCTATATTTGCAGATCAAAAATTCTTTCATATTTTATTTAGTCAAAGACGACTGCTAAAAGAAGTATTATTCACTTCAGAAATGAACCAAAGGTCATGAAATTAAGCCATACATCACAACAAGAAATTGGCTAATCGCGCGTGCGCGTATTTGAAAGAGAGAGAGAGAGAGAGAGAGAGAGAGAGAGAGAGAGAGAGAGAGAGAGAGAGAGAGAAGAAAACTATTAAAGATAGAAAATTAAACAGAGAAAGAGATGGGGATGAAAATTAATCCTAAAAGCGTCTAATCTCGAAACTAAGGCAGCGGCTACTACGATTTTCCCTTTAAAAGAATTCCGTGAGTTCTATATATTTTTATTCATACCATCCACTCTCATGGCCGATCTCCATTATTTGGTAATCATTCACCAATTCGACCAAGACAGGTGGTTAAAACTGTCCTTTCGTGCCGTGTAAAGGAAGGTCTCATCCATTTTCTTCATAGTTTCCCATTCATTCATTCTATGAACTCATTCCTGTATAGATTTATGCTACTGCCGGGAATACTTCTACTTGATAGCATGCACAACAGGGAGGCAAAACCATCTCTCAATGAAGATATCGATATACCCCCCCCCCCTTACACAATGGCAAAGAAATGATGCAGAGAACCGATAGTAAGTAATGGGCATCTTTTAGTGTTACCCACTGGTTTCCAATGCGCTTACGGACATTCCACAGGACTCTCCAACTTATTGATGACAAAAGTCAAGTGGAGATGGCAACTGGAAAGATAGCATCTCTTGCCAAGACTTTCTGATCCCAGTAAATTTTCTATATCCTTCTTATACGTGATGGGTCAGAATGGAACTTGAAAACAATGAAATTGCATCAAGAAGAGTATTGCAGCCAGCCTGTTTACGAAAAGCTAGAGAACCAATCAGTTTTTCCAGAGATGTTTGGGCTTCAACTGCGAGGAGAGTTGTGTGGTAAAGTGGCTAAGGAGAAAGGAAGAAAGAATGACGCTTTGATGTGTTTCTTGAACAGCTGATGCCATGAGGGAAAATAATGTGAAGTCTTTTCCAAGGAACAGAGACAAGTACAATGAGAACTTGGCTGTAAGTTTGAATGTTGATCAGCATCTCCTCATGTTTTTACCAATCTAGAGAAATAATGAGATTCGGGAGAACAGTATTCGTGGAAATACTTTTCGAATTGGCATAAAACGGAAAGAATGAGTGATCGGAATGTGTGTGTGTGTGCGAGAGAGTCATCTATTAAGAAGACTGGTTAGTATTTCCTTTTTTTTTTTTTTTTGTTTTTTTTTATCACAGCCAGCCTTAGGAAACTTTCAGGTGCATCATCCACAAATATAAATAAAGTGTTAATATTCTAAGGCTCGCAGGATTTGGAACGTATGTAGTATTATCCTCTACTGTCTCTCTTGTATTATAGTATATAGGCAAGAAGTAATATCTTGAGTGTGAATGGACACCCAGACTTTTGGAGGCCCACAAGGCTATGCATGTCATATGCTTGTGCAATGGTTTGAGTTCAGTTACTTTGAATTACGACTTAAGCAACCAATGCTATGTGGGGACAGAGTATTATATCTTTTAACTGGGTGTTTTCCTGGTCGGAAAACACTCAGTTAAAATAAAAGGGATCGCTTGAAAAGCCTTTACAAAGATTCTTCACATCCTTGACGAGGTTTGAACCTAGTGGAAATGGTGTTTCTAAACAATGCATTGTCGAAAGAGGGAGGGAGAGAGAGAGAGAGAGAAAGAGAGAGAGAGAGAGAGAGAGAGAGAGAGATTTCTGTTCGGTACTTTTAACATGGAATTTGAGTTTATGGGTGTCCTTTTTTTTTTTTTTTTTCAGTTATTACATGAGCTGAAGCACAGGTTCCTAGAAACTGAAGTATTGTTTCAAGCCACTTGTAATATGCTTTTTTTTCTCTCTTAAACTATCTTAAGTTGTTGATGTTAAAGTGCCAAGTAATCATTGAGGTAATTTTTATTTTGTACAAAAAAACTGCTGGAGAACACGAGATTGAAAATAGCTGGATGAAAATAATAATAATAAAAAAATTCTGCACTTGGTTATGATATGAGTTACCCAGAGGAGAGAATGTATACAGTACATTTCGAAGCAGATCTAGTTAAGAAAAAGTCCAGTGTGTTATGTCTGAGTAGAAATTCAGAGATCGATAATGAAAAACATTCAAATTTTAGGCTTGTAACAACTGTTGCAACAATTATTGTAATTGCTGTTAAGTATTAAAACCACAACTTAACAGAGCAATAGTAAATTTCCGTACGGTTATGTCTCCTAAGAAAGAAAGTTTTTCAAGTGAAATATATTCACGTCTCTACTTGTATATAGAGGCTGATGACTTCATATCACTTGCCTTAGTATGTATCCCATAATGCAAAGCATACCACCCCCTTGCAGACGTGTATAATGCTATGCATAATGAGAAGAGTCACTACCCAGACCGGTTTCGATCTTTATTGAGGTCTCTTCAGTGGGAGCCACACCCGGGAGAGACCCCCACTAAAGAGACTTCAATAAAGATCGAAACATATACAAATAGCTCAGACGTGAATATATTTCACGTGCAAAACTTTGCTTTTGCTTACTTGGGAAAAGAATTAAAACCAAATATCGAATTGCTTGGTATCTTTAACGTATATGGCCTTGATTGGCTCTTCCTGGCCGCAGGTTATTGGCATTAGTGAAACATGGCTGACGGAAGATGATATAGTTAGTGGGATAGAATGTGTAGGTTATAGTGTTTAGGAGGGACAGAGAGAATAAAATGGGGGGAGGGGTGTTATTGATAGGATAGCTGGTGAACTGCAGCCAAGGAGAATTGAAGTTGTATCACAGGATAGTGAAAAGAGCTCATTTGAGGCTATTTGGTGTGAGATTGAGACTGGAAGAACAAAATATACAGTTGGGTGCTGATATAGACCAGGTGATGGAATAGATGGTGGAGATAGTATGCATAAACAAATTGATGAAATGAGTGGAAGGAGGGTAATTATTTTGGGGGATTTCAACTATGGTAACATTGATTGAGTGAGGAAGGAAATGGATTTTATTCAATTATTAAAGGATAACTATGTGAGACAGCATGTAAATGAAAATACTAGGGGTGTGAGAGTGCTTGACCTGAGAATTTGACTGTAATGAATATGACCATGTTGCCACCTATTGGTGAGAGTGATCATAAGGTCTTAACCTGGGAGGTGGCTAAAGGTGTGGAATTTTCGATTTAGAAAGAGGTATATGTGGAATTACCGTGCTGGCAAGTACGACAAGCTTAGGAGATTGCTTCGATCAGTGCCATGGCATGTACAACTGCAAGGGCTGGATGTCGATAGAGCATGGAAAGTGGTCAAGGAACATTTACAGGAGATTATGGCTGATTGTATACCTAGGGTCCGAATAGTAAAACAAGTAGGGGTTAAATGAATGAATAACACCATTAAGCTTGAGCTGCAAAAAAAAAAAAAAAAAAGAAACAACTGTGGAGGGAATTTAAAGAAAGGAAACTAGCTATGCAAGCTAAAGAGAATCCCAAACAGTCTTTTCAATATGCTGCAAGCAAAAAAAAAAAAAATCTGTACACAGCAGAATGATTTTAAGGAATGATGATGGTAAGCAAGTCACTGAATTAGTCGATATAGTGGAGTTACTGAGCGAGCACTTTGCAAGAGTATATCATCCAGGTAATGACATTGAAAAAATGAAGGAACCATTACTTTATACGGGAATTGTGTTGAATGAAGTTGAGGTGAATAGTCTATTACAGAACCTTAATGTGAATACATCTGTGGGATTGGATGGTATACCGGCACTGGTCTTACGTGAAGCGGCTAAAGAATTATCAGTGCTCTTGACCATGTTGTTTAATCTGAGTCTCAGATCTCGTTTAGTCCCGAAGTGGTGGAAAGAGGGGAAAATAGTTCCACTGCATAAAGGAGGATCCAAGACTACAGTTGCAAATTACCGACCGATCTGCATATCAGGAGTCGTTGTCAAGGTCTTGGAGAAAGTAGTCAAGGATAAAATACAGGAATGGATTGATGAAAATGAGATATTGTACCGGGGACAGCATGGCTTTGTGAAGGGTAGATCATGCCTCAGTAACTTGCTCAAGTTTTATAACACAGTGACGGCTGAACTGGATAAGGGTAATGGGTTTACAGTGATACTGCTGGACCTGGCAAAGGCGTTTGACAGGATACCACATGGAATTCTAATCCGTAAACTACAACATATGGGAATGAATATATGGTTGGTGAGATGGATAGATGGGTGGTTGATGGAGAGATATCAGAGAGTAGTTTATTCAGGAGTAGAGTCCAAAAGACCGCCTGTGACTAGTGGTGTGCCGCAGGGTTCTGTTCTTGGACCACTGCTGTTTAATTTGTTCATTAACGATATAGGGAAGGATCTGAGAGGAACTGTTCATTTGTTCGCTGATGATGCAAAGTTGGGTAGAGCAATAGTGAATGCAGAAGAAATTCTTGCTGGACGACTTGGATAGATTGGAGTGCTGGGCTAAGGAGAATGGATGTCAATTTAATGTGGCAAAATGTAAGGCTATGCATTTTGGGGTGAAAAAATTAGCAGCAGTATATCACATTGGTGGAACTGTACTCCAGGAGATTGATGAGGCCAGGGACTTGGGAGTGTTGGTGGATAGGGAGATGAAGTTTAGGGGACACCTTGCAAAAGTAGCTAAATCAGCTCATCAACTCACTTGGTTGTTGAAAAATACTTTGACGAGCAGAAACAAGCAAGTTATTGTACCTCTGTACCTCTTGATAAGACCTCATCTCAACTACCGTGCCCAGATTTGGTCACCTAGGTTTCTTCTTGATGGCGAGGAGGTGGAGAGGATTCAGAGGCGAGTGACTAAGATGATAGCGGGTGTATGGAATGAACCTTATGAGAACAGGTTGAAGATTTGTGGGTTGCAGAAATTAGTTGATAGGCGGAAAAGGGGAGATATGATTGAGACATTCAAATTGCTAAAGGGTTTCTATAGGATTAAATCAGAGGATATTTTTGAGATCAGGAATGTTTGTGGGAGAACTAGGGAAGACTTATGGAAACTGGGCAAGAGTGTGGTTAGCAAGGGTGTTAGAGCTGGGTTCTTTACTTTTAGAGTGGTAAATGAGTGGAATAAGCTGCCAGAGTCTGTTATGGGTGCTATGACGGTGAGTGAGTTCAAGGCAAGGTATGATAGATACTGTGAGAATGTCGTATAGTTGTGTGGACATGATGTTTAGGGCCTCCCTCGATGAGGCTAAGGATTCCCTGGAGTCGCCCGTAATAATAATAATAATAATAATAATAATAATAATAATAATAATAATAATAATAATAATAATAATAATAATAATAATAATAATAATAATAATAATAATATACCCATGATAAAAAACTTTCTACACACATATGCTTGGAGAAATTTATTACAAAAAAAAAAGAAAAAGAAAGAAAGAGGGGAAAAATGAATGATTACTGAAATGAAATTTATACTATTAAGAAAGTCAACTTTGGAAAGGTGATAATTCATCTCAGAGAGTTATTGTAACTCCGCTCTTGGCCGCTAGGGCAGCAGGATATGAAGTGAAATTTCGCATTTAAAATAAGTTGTTTTGTGATTTCAAGAACAGTTTCGAGACCGGCTCGAAGAGTGCCTTAACACGGAACTAATGACCATGGCAGAAGTATTTTAAAGAAACGGTTTCATATGCAAAAGACCTTGGTTGACACGGAACACAATTTGCAATAGTTTGGACCAATGGCACTTACCTTTGTACATAAACTTTGAATTTTTTTCTTTGATTCTTTGTAATAAGTGTTTGAAAGTTATTTCTAATAACCCTGTTTTGCAGAAAGAAACCTCAGCCATTTGATGTGATTCTAACTTTAATAAGAATCTGATCATCATCACCAGCAACAACAGAAAAGAAAGTCTTTTACTTTAAAAATATTTTTCCCAGTCAGAAATCGAAAGAATTTCACATTCGGATGTTGAAGAACATCAAAACATATAAATTCTCATAAAGGCATTGCAGTAATATACTTAATTGCAATGGCCTTAAGATCAATTGTAAAAACCACTTAAGCAGTTTTCTAACTTAATTTTTCACCTTGAACTTGTTTTAATCTTCCGTAAACCACCATCATACCCTTTCCTTGGGTCAAGTTCAGTCACTTGAAAACAGATGTCTTTCATTTAAAATCCTGTCATCTTCTTCCGCCAATTTAAACGGCAGAATTAGGTCGACTGCTAGTTATATCGTCCTTTCACTGTTACGAGTGTGGTTTTAAATACTTCCCACTTTGTTAACCTTCATAAAAAAAAAAGCCCGAGAACAAACAATGGGTTCCATTAAAAAAGGGCCAGCGCCATCTATGGACCAAATGACTGATTTCCTAAATTTTCCTATCCATTCTTCTTTGTCCAAGAAGGGTTGAGTCCAGGGGCGAATTCTCCATGCTTGCTATGCTTGCTGCGCAAGCTCATTAATTGAGAGAGAAGTACTATTTATTTATTAATAAATGCATGCATTTACAAGCATTCCATTTAGGCTTTTATTTTTGTAGACAGAAGACGTTTTAAGCTTGCGCGGCAATAATTGAGCTTTGCGTTGTGTATCGAAGGCCGATGCTTGCTCGGCTAGTAAAAGCTACCTTGGCTTGCTCGGTAGTAGGAGCTTTCAGGTTCTCGCTGCAGCACTCTGATTTCATGCGCGCGCATAGCCATTTCCGCTCCCTTCACGTCGTCTTTAACACAGGCCATACGCAGTCAAAGTAGCTCTAGTCAGTGAGCTTTAGCCAGCTTTTACAAGTGTGCGTGTTGCTTGAAAAAATTAAGTTACAACCAACTTTTTATGACGATGTTATTGACCAGTTCATAAAGAAGAACCGTAGTGTAGAATTTGTATTCAAGTAGCTAAATTGAAAAGGATAGAATATCATTTGTAAAATAAATGTTGTATTTGTATGGTTAAATGTACATAAATTTCTAAATATATAGTTTTAAATAGTGAGTAATTCACCTCTCACTCCCTGAATGATAACAAGAGCAAGCATGAATTTCAAGACCAGCATTCGCCCTTTATTGAGTCTCATGGCAAGAGATTTACAAGCATCATTGCAGCCTGCTTTCCATTCTCCTCTTTCAGCTCCTTGGGAAGTATTATGAGTGTGAATGTGTGTTTATTGGATGAGTCTTCCTGTATGAGAGAGAGAAAATATCCCAAGTTTCCCGATGGAAAACTCTTTCACCTTCAGACTCGCCATAAAAGTCATCTATAAAGATTCCTCGAGTTATTGAAAAGATTCAGTCCTAGATTTTTCCATATGAAGGGCAAACGTTCCGATTGAGCTACATGAAAAACGAGAGATGACAAGCTTTGGAGTGCAGAGAATTTGAGGTTGAGTCGCAAAAGTCTAGAATTTTATACTTAACTGATCCTGGTATAGGATGGAAATACAAGTTGCGAGTAAGAAAAAGGGATATTCCGTCACCTGCGTTATATCCGAATCTGTAGTGAACTCGGGTGGTATGATCGGGGACCATTTTGTTAATTGAAAACGTTTAATTCGTTGTTAGACCACACTAATCTAAACATTCAACTCTGTAGGATTTTATCTTCTGCAGCTCCAGTGGTCAGTGTTTGGCCGCCTTTGAAAATCCGTATCTTTATTTATTTTTTTAATTTATCCAGTTAGTTCCATCTTAATTTATGTATTATGCCCACTGGTTCCTCTCATTCCATGAACACATTCTTACTTGAGGATTGTTTCGGACCAGGATTGCCTTACATGGTGACAATGTGGCCTGATGGATCGAACCTCTTCCAGAAAAACAACTCAATGTCACAAGGCTCGCACTGTGCAAGTATTTCGTGTGTTCTCCTGATTTGAATCCCATGGATCATTTGTTGAATCATGTGGAACGCAGCATTTGTCAATCGACGCTAGTATCTCGCTCGGTCGCTGACCTCTGAGACGGAATAATTTTAAACAGACCAAGGATGTTCCAGTTTACTGAAAAAATAATGCAGAATAGCGGGAAACATTGCGAATGTTGAAAATTTAAATTACAAACGGAATTTTGAACATTTGCTTATTAGAATAAAAACTTGCAAATTCTATATCTTTATCAGCTGTACACTTGATCGGAAAACGATGACACCTTTCGGTTTTATAACTAGAAATATATCTCTAAATAATAATTTATTCACATTTTATAATAATGTGATAGCCGGTGGTAGCGCTATTTAAAATATCATGATACACGAAATAAATGGCTATATCCTGATATTGCTGGACTGTGTAAAAGCATTTGGCAGAATACCACGTGGGAAGCTGCTACATAAGTTGGAGCATATGAGAATGGATATGAACCTAGTGGCATGGATAGGGCAGTGGCTGGCAGACATAACAGGGTGGTGTATGGTGGAGTGGAATCAATGTTAACGAGCGCATAACTAATGGAGTTCCCCAGGGCTCTGTACTAAGGCAACTACTTTTAATTTGTTCATTAATGATATTACGGAAGATTTAAGAGGGGATATTCAGTTGTTTGCTAAGGGTGCAAAACTGAGGAGGGCAATAGTTGATAATGGTGAACAGATATCCTGCAGGAGGATTTAAATATATTGAAAATGTTTGCAAAGGACAATGGCTGTCAATTTTAATGTTGCAAAATGTAAGATAATGCACTTCGAGATGGAAAAAGTACATCCTTTGTATCATATTGATGGTATTGGATAATAGAAAACAGATTTGGAGTAATGGTGGATATAGATTTGAAGTTCAGAAGACATATTGCAAAAGGCGGCAAAATATCTCAAAGGATTACTTGGATACTAAAGAACACATTGACAAGTAAAGATAACGAGGCTATTGTCCTCTTTATAAGGCTATGATTCAGCACACATATTGACTTTTGTACGCAGATTTGGTCACCGGATGCCATGGAAATAAGGAGGTGATGGACAGGATTGAGAGACGAGTGACCAAGCTGGTGATAGGCCGGTGGAGTGCTCCCATTGAGGATAGGTTGAAGGTGTGTGTTGAGTAGTTAAGTTGACTAGCAGAGGAGAGTGAGCATGGTAGAAACTTATTTCAGCAAGAGCAAAGGGTCATCCCTGGAAGTTGTGTAAGAGTATGGTTAGTAAGCGCGTGCCTACTAGGTTCTTTGCTTGGAGATTGGTGAACGAATGAAATGGATTGCCAGAGGTAGTGTAAGTGCATCAGCACCGAATAACTTGAAGGTCAGGTATGATACGTATTGTGTAAATAATGGTTAGTGTGGATCTCTAGCGATGAGTGTTTTGACTCCATGGAGATACCGTATAACAACAACGACAACATATAAAGTTAGAATCCAACCTGCGTGCAAAGGAAGTACCAGTAAAACGAGAATAGCGAAATCTATATTGGTGATCATTAATTAACAAATGGATTACGTGGTAGTGAAGAAGCTAGCTGTTGATCATATTCTTCATCACTTTTGAGAGTATCGAGGTGAGAACAATAGGATATAGTTTGATGATTCATTTTTTCCTTCCTTTTTTTTTAGAAAGAGGATGGATAAAACTTGCTTTAGGAAAGATGTCAAACGAGTAGGACATCTTGTAAAAGTGATATAGGATGGGTGGTGGTTCAGGAGCACAAGCGGTACTACAAGAGGAGGGATACCATTAGAATTGTTTTAAAGAGAACAAGGTTTATTTGTGGGAAGTTTTCAGTATTAAGACAACATTATCATATAAATAAGAAGTTTAATAAAAAAATAAGCAACTAAAACCCGACAAGTTTCGTACATCTTAAGACTTACATCATCAGTTTTAGTGGTACAGAAAAGTTTTACAAAACAAAAGTCAATTAACAATTTGCATTTGTATTTTGGTTTATCAATTATAAACAGTTGTGAAGTTATTAAAACATCAATGTGTGTGTAATTAATTGTTAATAGTCTTTTGTTGCGTAAACCTTTCATGTACCACTATCCCTGATGATGTAAGTCTTACATGTACGGAACTTGTCGGGTTTTAATTGCTTATTTTTATTAAACTCCTTATATACGGAGGACTATTGTAAGTGCTATCTGCATTGGACGACTCGCCACATTCGCAACGTGACTTTAGGGTGTGCGAAGGATAATATGTAAAAACCGCCATTCGTTGGCCGACATTTTGAATGTGGAGTTCTGGGCATAGACTGGAACACTAATCTACACAACAACAACATTCAGAATCGAGGCTCACAACATAGGTTTCCATGGTAGGACCACAATATGCAAGCCGCACATTACCTGAACTAATGTAGCGTCGTCTTTAGTAGGGCAAAGAGCGTGTACAGTGGGATGTGGAAGTTTGGAAAGCTGTGTTATGGAGCGACCTCTATCCAGCAGCAGATGGACGGGTGTGGGTGTGGCGGATGCCCGGTGAACGTCTCTTACCAGAGTACTAACCCCAACTATGAAATTCAGAGGTTGCGGGTGGGATGGTATGGTCCTGATTTTCCTGTTTTAGCCTGGAATCTCTGTTTGTGATGTCACAAACATTGAACTTCGAAAGGTATCTGAACATTCTGAACAATGCAATGCTTCCTACTTTTGGCGTTTCTACGGAATTGACCATTGTCTCTTGACTGGCCTTTACAGAGCCTTGACCTCAACCCTATTGAACATCTGTGGGATGAACTGGAGCGTCGGGTGAAGTCAAGAGATGTCCACCCCACAACAGTCCAGGACTATTACGTGCCTACGGAAAGAATGGTCGAAAATTCCCATTGATCACTCTCGTGCATTTGTGGAAAGTAGGCCCATAAGATTGCTGCACTCATCGCAGCGAAAGGAGATCCTACATCCTATGGACTCAATGGCTCTTTATTCCCCATACTAGGATGTCCGTTGACTTCCTTCCAAGCAGTGTATGTTCTTAGTTGTAACTTGTATTATGACGCACGCAGCAAAGTTTCCTCTTCAAAACAATCTGAGAAATTAAGAATACCCTGCTTGCACGCACGCACCGTATTCTTAATTTATTAATGGTTCAATGCGTACATTGTGTAGAATGTGGAACAGAAAGAGAACAGGTTTTACTACTTTTACTTGCATAATAAACAAATTAGAAGCATTTAATAATCGGTATCTGTTCACTGTCCCTTGTGTATTCTCTTCAAGTAACACAGATATTGTTCAGAAAGATGGTCAGTCTTGGAGACAAGAAAGACCAGTTTCAGACAATTCTCCAAGAGAAATTCATTTTTCTGACTTATAATATTCCACGTTATCTCCTAATCTTTAGGTGATAAGGAATCTCTGCTTTATGTCCTAAAGATAAGACAAACTCCTAAAAACATTTTAGACACTAAAATTGTTAGGTATCAGAAAACGCTACCCTATTAATTTTGCACATTTCTGCAATGAAGAGAATGAATTTAATCCTAATCCTACGAAGTCAAAAATCAACCTAAAAAATGTTGCAAGAAAAGGTTGCATGCCTTAGGTTACCGCGGCACAGCCGCTGCGAACAAGCCACACATCACTCTCCCTCCCCTCCTCAACGCTAAACGACGTTTGGACTGGTGTCTTTCACACCGTTGGACCATAGATGATTGGAAAAGGGTTCTGTGGAGTAACGAATCACACTTCGAAATGTTTCACTCTGATGATCGTGTTTGGATCTGGAGATTACCTGGGGACCTGTTCCGCAGGACTCCATCATTCTAGTTCCAAGTTTTTAGGAGACTGGGTAATGATATGGGGGGGGGGGTCAGTTGGATTGGGCTTGTTCCATTGGTGAAGGTTCCCCAAACCATGGCGTCTGATGACTATCTGGACAATTTCATGCTTCCGACGCTGTTGAAGTACTTCGGCAGTGACCTTTGCATGATTCAGCACGACAATGCTCAATGCACCACTGCACTGCGTGTCCGAGACTGGTTTCCACAAAACACCGTTGAAGTGTTGGGGAGGGCTCAGAGTACTGGTCTTAACCCCAAACATTTTTGAGACGAATTAGAACCTCGAATTGGCTCTACACCACAGCGGCTGTCATCAGCAATGGGGATAGCTTTAAGCGAGGAATGGAAGAATATTCTTGTTGTGACGTACCAGAATTGATTGAAATCATCCCCGGAGAGTAGTTTTTGTCATTAAGGACAAAAGTTGTCCCACTCGATAGAAAAGTAATTAAAACGCTATTTTTGTTTTTTTTTACTACAACTAGGCGTTTTTTGTCAACACAGTGTATAAATGATAGGTAACCAGCTGAGAAATAGTACTTGTTGAATCCTGTTACTTTTCCATAACTGAATTTCTACTTCTGATCTTGTTTTCAGTTCATATTATTGTCTTACGCTTTTAATGTCTTACTAATTCTTATTACCTAGTTTAGCATTTCGATAATTCCAAAACTTTTTTATTCGAAGTAGCATTTAAAAAAATAAAATTTAATCACTGCTAGAATCATGAAGTGTTTGGTATCCTAAAAGCTTCCGTGTTGTATTTTGATCAACCTAAACTGGAGATGAAGTGTGAACTAACTTCCATAGATTTTTTTTATTTTAATAGTCCTTATAAGGACTGGCTTAAAGGGGCGAAGCAAGAATGTTTTTCATATTCCCCGTTGTCTGTAGAGTACAGTGTAAGGAGAAGGTGTTATTGAGCTATAAAGCTCTGATCATGGCAAGAGGGTAACAGCAATAGCCGAGCCTCAGTTAGTATTTCATTGGCTACAGCATTGCTATCCATTACCCTCCCTGGGTACCAATTTTAGTCGCCTCGTACGACATGCATTAGCTACATTGGTGATACTTAAGTAAAGCCAATCTCTAAAAATTAAGATGATCCCTAGACCACTCAATAGTGGCCGAAAGACCGTCCAACTCACCGCTGGTTCCACTCAGTGATGGCCTACCACCACCACCACCACCGAGCCGAACCGCTCATATTCCGAAGAAAAGCATTCATCGACAAAGCCCCTCACCGGGCCGTGCAGAAAACACTTTCCCCGGAGACTCAAATTGCTCCCTTAAGGCAAAAACCTTAAGAGAGCGAACTCAAACTCTCGAATCTCAGCGTCCAATTAGTCGTCTCTTACGACATGCTTGGATTTGCATTGGTGCTATTCTTATCCCGGCAACCACACGGGAATAACTCTCATAGACTTATAGTCCTTATAAGGACTGGCTTAAAGGGGCAAAGCAAGAATGCTTTTCATCTTTCCCGTTATCTGTAGAGGACAGTGTAAGGATAAGGTGTTATTGAGCTATTAAAGCTCTGATCATCGCAAGAGGGTAACAGCAATAGCCGAGCCTCAGTTAAAACTTAGATAAAGGACAATTCTTGTCCTTTTCTATCCATCACCGTTGACTATCAGATGTTCTCTGGACATCTAATAATGGGGAAGTTTTACTGGAATTATTATTTTGAAGAATTCCAGTCTGTTGCATATTACTGGAATTTTTCAAAATAAGTTCACCTGGCGATGACTCTCATGGTATGCACGTGAATTGTACTGTCTAGAAGTATGAGCACTATGTATTACTTGTAGACAGTACAATTCACGTGCATACCATAAGATTCATCGGCAGGTCTTCATCTCCACTAACAAACGTCACAGATGAGATCATAAGCCATTGTCTAGGTTATCTGCCCAAAAGTACACTACATTACCAACGCCAATAGGAAAAGGATGTAAAGTGATTCATCACTTCATATCACGGATTTCCAACATTATACGGACTAGCGTTCTTCACCCTAGCATAATCTGCTCTTCTGATTTGCAACGGTTGATGTTTAATTTATGAACATCTACCCTACAGTGAAAACTGACACTTGCAGTACTTTGCGTAAACCTGAAGCCCACATGGGACACCAAGATAATCGAATTCTTTCTTTCCTCACTCTTTTGGATCTTTGGTGTTAGTTTCATGCGCGCACGTTTCTTGACTGATGTGACACTCTCGTATTTTCACATTAGTTTCCACAGTCGATCTTGGGTGATTCAATCTTTTACCAATGTCAAGAATGGATATGTCAGTAGCGCCTTGTTCAAAGTTCTACAACTGCAGTTCATATTTGTAAATGTATAGTGGACTGTAGAGGTATATTGGTTTCCCTTATATGGTAGTACAATACTTATATCAACATAGCGTACATTAATAGAATTATTTTTTTTCAGCAGTGATTCGTCATCTATAGACACCTTGAGAAAATCCCCCCCCCACTTAATGTAGTTAAAACTGAATAGCGCTGTTCGAACCTCACAAGATTGATTCCTTTTACGATTCTTTGAAAATTACCATACATTTAGTACAGTGAATAGATCAGAAACCCTGGTCTAACCCTTAGATCAGGGTTTTGATTTTTGGACTGAGATTTGTTCTAATCTCAATGATTTTCATCTCCTGGATGTCACACCAGGAGATGAAATCATTGAAATTAAAACAGATCCCTTGTTACTTCGAGAATAGAAATGCTACCTACTTGACCATTGGCACCAACAAATCTGAAAAAGAAACGCATTATTTATTTACTTGAATAGACGTGTTTCTAACTACAGTAAATTAATTTGTCAAAATGTTTAATTTTTCTTTTAAATTAGAATCGATTGTGAAACCAAAGACAAAAAAAAAAGTTTAGAGAAATTAATACAAAATAAGAAACGGTGTTGAGATAAACTTTCGAAATATGAAAGAATAGAAATGATTAAAAAAGGAAATAAAAGGAAACGTAATCGAGAAACATAAACATTAACTGAATTCGAATGAATCAATGATTCATTCGAATTGGCAGGCCAAATCACTGGATCTTACTTAATTGAGATTTGTGCCAGATTTCGGTCAAAAGCCTTGAATATATCAAAGGCAACCACTTGAGATTAGCCAAACGTTTTCCATGATATTTGCCCAGAGATAGATGATATAAGTGAGTACATTCCCTCATGAACAGTGATAGGATCCGTACGGGCGATCATTCGCCACCTGGAAGCTTTCAAGGTGACGTTGGGATTGAGTGTTGATGACCACTACTTTACAGAAAATTGAAACAAGAGAAATAGAACGGTAGTTTGCGGATAAAGATTTGCTATTCTTCCTAAGAAGAGTAAAAAAAAAAGTGGAAGTCAACTCTGGAACACAAAATTTTAGAATAATCGGAGGAATGTCATCAGCACCAGAAGAATTTCGGCAACCGATTTGGTTAATATTTTTCAAATCTCTGTGGAGAAAGGTGATTATGGATAATTTCTCCTTATATGTAATAAGGAGACATTAGCCAGGACACTAAACTTGCAGTATGCAAGTTTAAACTGATGTTCATCTAAATATCTGAAAATTGAATTAGAAATGAACAGTTGATCAAGACTACTAATATGAGAAGGCAGGAATTTGATGACAAAGATTAAATAAACTAAGATTTGAGTGTGAAATATTACTATTTCAGCACCTATCAGATTATTGTGTTCATCCGTCTGAATAATTTTATCATTTTTCAAGTAGTATATTTGACGTATAGAATGTCCTGTCTCTTTCTAGGGTTCCTAATACAAATGTATTTAAAATCGAATATATAATTTCAGGACAAAAATTAATAGAAAAAAAAGTTCTTATTTAATATAAGATCTAACAGAAATCAATGTTTTTTTTAAAAAAAAAAAATTTGATTAACAGCTATTATGCAAGAACTAGAAGAGTTTCTTTTAACATGAAAAGAAAAACATGAAACATAACTAATACGTATAGACGAAACCTTTTGGGCGGAAAGACCTGGGTTCGATTCCTGCCCAAGGAATCAGAGAAAAATTGTTAGGAACCTTTATGTGGTCTCTTTCGAACTAAAGGTGAGTTAGTCGGCCTCAGAGGGTTTTTTAACCCGAAAACTCGAGTTTTCCCAGAACAGGCAAACCGGCCCTGTGAACACACACAGGGTCGGTTTGCCCTGTGTGTTTACAGGGCAAAACGGCATGGCCTATTTCGTTCGTATAGGCTAGTGATGGCGAACCTATGACACGCGTGTCGGCGTGTCATAGGTTCGCCATCACTGGCCAGAAACCCTTCGCCATCACTCTTCCATGAAACTGGCAGAGTTTCAGGTGATACACCTTGGATGTTGAAAAATATTGGTATTCTGATAAATCGTCTAAGATCGCTCTCAGTTAAGGCGAAAGTAGGTTTGTTCATTGAAAGAACTTTCTACCAGTAGTCAGCAACAGAAAAGTCATTAAATGTAATGTAAGTTTGTAATTTCAGTTTATTAAATTAATTGTATAATATGAATTCATAGATTTTATATCAATGGCCTATTAAATAAATAGCCTAATATGATATGTATAAGTCACCATCTATGATTGTGTAGCTACATTTTTAATGCATGTATGCAAGTGGCACATCAACAACGTCAATTTTAAAAAAAAAAGTTTGACACACAGCTGGGGTAAAAAGGTTCGCCATCACTGGTATAGGCCATGCGTAACAGGGCATGTTAGGCATGGCCTATTCCGTTCGTAATAGGCCATGCCTAATACGAATGGAAGAGCCCCTAAGGTCTAACATACGTGAAAGCAGGAGGAATACATATAAGAAAATGTATTAAAAAAACGTAGCATCTGTTTTTGAATGTCTTTTTATATACAGGGTGGCCATAAAATAACTTTCCCTCTTTGGAGGCATCTGTAGCTAAAACCAATAAACGGAATGAGACCAAATTTTATATTGAGACTTTTGAAGACATGGAGAGATTTTTTTCCTCGAAAAAAAAAAAAAAAAAAAAAGATTTATTACCAAAAGTCGCCGATAGGGGAAATTTTGGCACTGGGGCAGGCGAAAACAAGCAGATAATTACATTAAAGGCAGATAAAATGGAATAAGGCAAGGTAGGACGCATATTGAGCACAATTCGTCAGTCATTCGAATAATTGCCTTAACGTTCCCAGTGGAATTGGTGGCGCTCCTGCTGTCACGTACGCACAGTAAAATTTGCATAATCCTTTTTATCTGCGTTCACCGCAAATATTTGACTGCTTTCGGCTCAACCAGTGCCAAAATTTCCCCTCTCGGCGACCTTTTGGTACTAAATCTTCTTTTTTTTTTTGCAGAAATCATCTCCTCATGCCTTCAAAAGTTTCAATATAAAATTTGATCTCATTCCGTTTATTGGTTTTAGCTACAGATGCCTCCAAAGAGGGAAAGTTATTTTATGGCCACCCTGTATATTCTAATACATCTTGGATCTTTAAGTTTAATCGAAGAGTAACAAACTCAAGGAAAGTTCCCCCCAAGCATCAGAAACGAATGACTATTGCCTTATAAAATCCTAAATTTTTACTATTAAAGGTTACTATAAATTTTGTCTACCATCCTATCCATATGACAAATATTTTTAACAATGGCGAATGCATTTGATGTCATGTCTACATGCTCTAATCTATTATCGTTGAGTTTCTAATCAACTCAACAGAAGAAATCCTGCAGAAGTTCACAAAAATTGGGAAAATATGTTTTCGAGGATAAAGCAAATTATCGAAAACGAAAAAAAAACTGATGAGAATCAGAGAAAAATGGATTATTTGTGCGTTAATAGAGTGGGAAAAAAAAGCTGAAAAAACCCGCTAGATTACGACCCTGACGACTTGGGCAGATTGTTCCTGAAATGTCCAAATTAGGCTGTACATTCACACAAAGTTTACAAAACTGACGAAGCAAGAATGCTTTTTATCTTCCTCGTTATCTGTAGTTAGAACTTTATTGGCTACAGCATTGCCATCCATTACCCTCCAAGGGTATTAATCTTATTTTATTTTTTAGGAATCCTAAGTTGACTTTTCCAAAATTACGGAATGCCGAGGATATTTAAACAATATTATAAATTATTCATTAAATAAAATAAATATATATATGAATGTTTAATAACTAATGATGAAAATAGAGAAGCCAGTGAAACCTAATCTGTGCAGTAATAAAAGGCGAATTTGTGGGCTCCTAGGCAGAGCTTGCGTTTTATGTAGTGCAAGTCAATGTAACTCCTATGCCAAAGAGTTTATTCTTGTAAACTCTCTGGTAAAATCCGAAACTTCTGTTTAATTTGCATATGCCAAAGTTTAGACTTTAAAGTGATGACAGTTATTGCACGTCCTTATTACTAAAAAATTAACAGACTAATAAATCAATCAACTACAGATTCAAAATCCTTATAGCTTAAAGGGGCGAAGCAAGAATGATTTTCATCTTCCCCGTTATCTTTATTACAGCATCTCATGGAGGCTGAATCATCTCTCAGATTCCAAGGGCAAAACTTAAATTTCTTATCATGCCTTATATATTAAACTAAATCCTGGTTAATGTAAATTATAATTAAATTCTGAAATTTAGAAGATTTTTAATTACTTTTTTTAAGTTAAGAAGTATATTATAGTTTAAAATAAATTATATATAAATATTTAATTTTATTTGAATATATATGTATTAGGGTTTATTATATACAATAAAATCTAAATGATGGGAATGGAATCATATTTAGCTATGGATAAACTTGTAAAATATTTTACAATGGAGGCTTTGCAACCGCCATATTAAATCTATTCAACTGTCATTCTATTTAGTGAGCTAACAGTGGCGTGCAAACTCGTTGCGAGTTAATAAACTGATCACACTTTTATGCTTTGTGATGTGTTTTTCCCTCTGGCATCGCTAGTATTATGGGCATAAAGATCATTAACGAACTAACCAGAGTCTAGACATGCTACGCGTGTATTCCGTTTGGCCTGCAACTCATCAGACAAAGAGAAAAAGAACACACACCACTGGTACTCTGAGAACTGTATAGCCTAAGCAAGGACTTCAACGCAAATAACAGCAGACGAGCATAAACCATATGTAATAACAGGCTTAACGATCCACAGACATTCCGGTCTAGAAGTAGACAGACACATTAAACTTTTTGAATACATGCAATTTCCGAAATTATCATTTTTTTTAGACTTTGTAAAAATCTTTGGTTACTGAATATTATTATTAGGCTTCATTAATATCATCACATCGGGGCCAATGCAGAAGACCGAGTATGTTGTCCCTGAAATCCTAAGCAGAATTCTCTGGAGTTAAATTATGCAAATATGGTTCATAATCCTCTATAGTTTAGTTTGAAGCAAAAATTATAGCTTAAGATTACTAGTCGAATGACAGCCTATCTTAAATAGGCTCTAATCATTACATAATATCAAAAAAGTTACATTAGATTGCAAGAGTGAACCAACAATTACTTTGTTAAGAAAGAAATATCAACAGTTTGTGTGCAAGTTCTTTTCCGTCTATGTCCATAAATGGATTGATCACGTGGGTCTCTTTGGTTACTGTTACAATACTTAATTTTTTGATTAAAGATTACCGGTTATAATAATAATAAAAAAACTCAAAACTTCCTACTTCACATTGTTATTGATATCTTAGAATTGATTACCGAATTCTTTTTAATGTTATATAGTAATAGTGAAGAAATTTTTCGTATTCATGCCACTCTCATAACATTAACTGCATGCCACACCTAAACAAAATTATGATACTAATTATATATTTGAAGAATACACAAGTTTGTTGAATGTGACATCGACCGTGAAATGCCGTGACTGACTGATTCATTTGTGGAATTTTTGTAATGGCATCTATGCATGCTTTTACAGCTGTCAAGTATATGTTCGTTATTTTTAAACTCAATAAATATTTCTAATTTATTATTATTATTATATTATTATATATTATTATAAATTTATTATATAAATTATAAATGAGAATTTTTATATTTATATATATATAATGTAATGTGAAAACAAAAGACACAAAGTGGTTGAGTCGATAGACAATTGCCACAATATAAATTATATGTTTAGTGCAATTAATCATGACAGATACATTTTGATAAAGAAATAGTAAAGATTGGATTATATTTACAATAATTTAATGAAGATGACCTGCAAATTCGGTTTATGAATTAAAATAAGTCAACAATCCAATCCAAGGATTTCACATAAATAAAACATCCTGACATTTATAGGTAGACATCATACTGCATAATAGAGCAGGTGACACCATAGGTTACATGATAACATGTCTGAAAATCAATGATATAGATAAATAAATATAAATTAATTTTAGAAAATCTGTGGAACAATTAAATGAATGATGAATAAATTCAAAATAAAAAAGACGAGAAACCTAGCTGCAATTTTATAAAGTAATGGCCACTTTTTCTCTATTACTCGTGTATGCCTAGTTCAGAAATATGGACTGCTAAAAAGAAAGATCAAAGTAAATTCACAGCACAAATTAGATTTTTTAAGAACAACTAAAGGCGCAAAAAATTAGACCGTGTAAAAGATGAAGAAAGCCAAATATTTATAGTTATTTAAATGAAAACATCACGACATATAGATAAAAATAGAAAGAACATTTATGTAGAATGGAAAGATATCGACTATCAAAAGAAATGGATGCAGACTAAAGGAACCAAGAGAGAAGGGAAGAAGACCAGTTGCAAGATGAACAGCCTAGTAAAGTCGGAATAGGTAAATGTTTAATTCTTGGTGAGAAGAAGGACAAAGACATTCTTTGTCCTTTGAATGGATTCTTGATGAGTAATCTTTGGTGTTTGTTTGTGTGTCCCTAGGAAAAGGAGTATTCTTGTGTTGTTAAATCTGCCTCTGTCAATGGGGCCAATACAAACTTATCGCCCAGAGAACTTGACGAAACCGAAAGGCTTTATAGAAAACGTGATGATGATAACACTGATAATCTTTCAAGAAAAATAAAAGAGCAGTTACTTTATTATTTTTTTCTTTACTTTCTTGCTCTACTAAAGTATACATTATTATGAAAGGTGTACAGACTATAAGAGCAGTGATACTTGACAACTATCACATCACTTGACATTTGAAGCAAGCCTCTAGCTCAGTCTGTAGCGACAGTGAATTTTTGTTGGAAAATTCTTGGTTCAAATCCTCTCAGAGATACGCAAACCTTTTCAACTAAAGGTGTGTGATCCAGTCTAGTATGAAGGTGTGGAAGTAATGAAAAGAATGGGTTTTCCTCAACACACCATCAGGTTGATAGCCAACTTGTACAGGGAGCAAGAAGCCAGTAAGAACAGGTGTTAAATTGACTGACTGGTTTCAAGTTGGAAAAGGAGTTAGGCAAGGATGTTCACTTTCTCCTCACTTGTTTAGTATATATGCGGAGGACATCATGAGTGAAGCATTGGATGAGCTCAGGACAGGATCAATTGAAATAGATTGATCAATCATCTGAGGTATGCTGATACAATACTCCTTTGTAATGACATGGAAGAACTAGGACTAATTCTTGACAAAGTTAACAAGATCAGTAAAATAACAGAGGACTTCAACTCAATCCTAGAAAGATTATGGTTCTCAAACAAGAAAAAGATTATTGTTCTCAAAGGAAATACAAACAAAGAAGCTCTTGAGAAACAAGTGTACCTTAATGGAGAAAGAATCGTGGAAGTCAGCACGTTTGAGTACCTGGGATCCATTATTAATGTGGAGAATTGCTGTTCAGAAGAGGTCAGAAGAAGGTTAGGAATGGCTAAAACAACAGTCAGAGCTGTCTAAAATCTGGAAGGATGAATCTATCTCCGTGGGAACAAAGTTGAGGATTTTGGATGCAGTTGTTTTTCCAACAGCAACTTATGGATGTGAGACTAGGGAACCTAAAGAAGTCAGATAGGAAACGGATATCTGTTTTTGAGATGTGGTGTTACAGAAGGCTGTTGAGAATATGATATTCTGAAAAGCGTGCAAATGAAGTGGGTGTTAGAAAAGATCAGTAGAACTTTAAGGCTCCTTAAGGATATTGACAGAAAAAAGCTAAAATATTTTGGACACATAGAATGAATGGAAGGGAACTTCTCAGAACAGTAATAGAAGGTAAAGTTCCTGGAAAAAGAGGAAGGGATAGACCATCAATGAGATGGATGGACGGATGGAGTGTGTGGAGTGACTGATCTTTAGCGAGTTGATGCCTCCAGAAAAGCACACAACATGAGTACATGGTGAGGTCTGGTGAGGCACATCACCGAGCATCGGAGTGACCATACGGCATCCGTAGATGCCCAGTGAACTATAGCTAGATACATCCATCAGTCTATTCATTGGACATCATCAGATGCCGTGTGATCACTCAGATGACAGATAGATGATTTGTCACACCAGTCCCCATCAGGTGGTCCCCTTGTATGCTTTTCCGGAGGCTTCAACTCTGTAACCATCAGTCATTTCAGAGATCCCATTTATCCATCTCATTGAGGATCAACCCCTTCATCTTTTGCCAGGAACTTTATCTTCTATTAAAGAAGTTCTCCTTCCATTCTTTTAATGTGTCCAAAGCATTTCAGCTTTCTTCTGTCAAAAATTTTAAGGAGCCTTAAATTTTTAACCGATCCTTTCTAGCACTCATCTATTTGACCACCTTTCAGCATACGAGACTCTCAACAGTAACACCACACATCTCAAAAGCTTCTATCCTTTTCCTATCAGATGACTAAGCTATGCTATTTAAACCTCTTATAGACTGGTCAATCACTCATATACTTTACGAGATTAAAGCGCAGCTTGAATTCTTTATCATCATACTTAAATGTACAAAAATATCTCTACCAAAAAAAAAAAAAAAGAAGTTTTTTTTTTTGTAAAACAACTAAAATTCAATGAAGATTCATTTTTAGGATTTGGTATTTTTATATGAATAATACCATAGAAAAATTCAAATCACAATATCAACCTAGCATTTAATTGATTCTCTTTGACCATTTTATCCGTCATTTTGCATAAACTACAGTACGATCAGAGTATTATGGCTCATTTATAAAAACAGTTCATCCGTTATTGGCATATCAAAGCCATAATACGATGTTATAATCGTATAGTTACATTCAAGCTGTTGCAAGGAAAACTTTTATTATGAGTTTAGATCAGTATGACGAAAACTATGTTTATTCGACTGCATTTTGTTTTAATTGAATATTGAATCATCACTAACGAGATGAGACAGTTAAAAAAACCGTGTGCATAAATGTTGCACTGAATTCTGTATGTAGTTTAATGCCACAAGTTACAAAAATACATAATTTTTTTTAAAACGGTAATAACATTTTATTTATCATCATACAGAGTATTTACATATATACAATAAAGCATACTGTTACATTTTCTGTTCAGTATACAAAATGTAGAGTACAGTGATTATTTTTAAATGTAAGTGTAGATACTTTTTTTTTATTTTCAATATCATAGCTCATTATTATACAGCCTATTACATATACACAATTTTTTTATATATATACTAGGGAGGCCCGCCCCCCTGATGCCTACGGCAGCCATCCTCCCCGAATTCCGGACTGGTAGGTCGGTTCTCCTTGAATTCGGATGACTCGAATTTTGAAGACTCGAAAGGGAGGCTTCCCCCCCCCCCCCGACGCCTACGGCACCCAACCCCCGAGTTCCAGACTGATAGGTCGGTTCTCTTTCAATTCTGATGATTCGAATTTTGAAGACTCGAAAGGCTCCCCCCCCCCCCCCCCCGACGAGTTCCTGACTGGTAGGCCAGTTCTTGAATTCTGATGACTCGAATCTTGGAGACTCGACACTCAGGGTAGCCTCTGAGTTTCAAAACGTTTCAAATACCTTGACAAAATACGTGACAAAAACGTTACATAAAAAGGCTTATCATTTTATATCTATAGGGTAGATACATATCAGTATCTTCATTATTATTATACACCATACTGACTGTTTTGTTACATAATTTGCAGTCTTTGATTATGAGGATTACTTTGAATGAGGGGGGATTAATCATCCCACCTACTTTGAAGCTTGGGCTAGCTTTTATGAAGAGAGTGGGATTAGCCTTCACTATTTATGTTGCTGTTACTATTTATGAATGGGATGTAAGCATTGGATGCTGGATTTGTGATGAGTATATTAGTGTTAATGGTTTCTTAACTTTGTTGGTATATTTTCCAGAGTTCTTGTTTTAATGTTCTGCAGTTGCCTATCTGTTTTAAATTTCTTGGTAGGTTGTTGAGTAGCGTGGGTATCTGATGTGATCTCACAAAAGAACTGTTGTTGAAGGGTGTAGGGATGTAAGAGAGTTGTTGTGGGTCTTGTTATACGATATATGTCTGTTGTTTCGATAGGTGATGTTGAAGTAATTCCTTAGTAATATTATGTAGTGTTTCAGATTTTTAATGCTCAGGATTCTGTGTATCGCCATGTGCTGGTCGGATATTGGCTTGTGTATAAGGTGTCCAAATCACTGTTGACACAATTTTCCTATGTAATATTTCTAATTGTGTTAGGTGACTGTTTGATGTGTTTGGGTAGACTGTTATACCGTATCTGAGTAGGGATTCGCAGATACCTTGATATAGGAATTTTTTTATGTTAGATGAATAATGTCTTTTACTTGGAAGAGTTTTGCTGCGATGATGCAGAGTTTGGTATGTTCGTATTCTTTATGTTTTGTCCATTTAAGGCGGCAATCTATGTAAAGACCAAGGTATTTTGCATGTGTTACAGGATTGATTTCGGGACATTGGCAGGTTATTTTTGTTGTTAATGCAACGGTATGTGTGACAGTGTGTATTATTAACATCTGTGTGTTTTGGTGCCGTTGGTTACAATTGCGTTTTGGTAGAAGTATGTTGTGATTTCATTTAGGTCTTGTTGTGCTTTGGAGAGAGCCGGGTTGATGTCTGTGTGGATTTCTAGTAGTGCCGTATCATCTGCGTACTGAAATAATTGACTTCTTATGGTCAGGTTATGAACATCGTTAATGTATATGTTGAATAGAGTGGGTGATAATATGGGCCCTTGAGGGACAATGTGTTTTATTTGTATACCCCGGCTGTGAAATGTACCTATTTTTGTTACTTGTGTTGTTTGAGAGGTAGTTCCTGAACCAGGTATGCAGTGTTCCTCTTATACCTATTGAGTATAGTTTGGTGAGTAGTATGTCATGATGAAGTGTATCAAATGCTTTGGTTAAGTCAAGCAGTATAAGGACGGCGTACTTGTATTTTTCGAGAGTTTTGTTTATTTACTTGCTATTGAATATATTTACTTGCTCTATTATTTTGTTGTTTATTACTATTTTGCTTCTTATTGGATTAGCACCTTTGAAGGCTACGACTTTTGTTTTGTCGATGTTTTTAGTGTTTTTGTATAAGGTTTGTAAATGTGAATTACTGGGTGACTTTTTGAGTTTTTTCCATACATTTTCTTTTACAGTAATACTATTTAGTATGTCGTCATTTATCCATGGATTGTTGTCTATTTGTCGCCTCGTTTGTGTAGGCTTTGTTGCATTTTTGTATATTTCTTGTGAACTTTAGTTAGAAATTCTCATATAATGTTACAGGATCGTTTATTTTAAGTAGTCTTCTTTCAAGTAAGAATTCCAGTCTGTATTTTTTACTTGGTTATCGACAATGCTCTTTAGTATGATCGAGTTTTGTCGACTTTTGTGGTGGTGGGAGGGGGGGGGTAGGAAACGTAATAAAACGAAGTTGAAACAAAGTAGTGACCGGCAATTTTGACGTTAATTACTGACGATGTATATGTAGGGATGGGAGCCCGTATGTTGATATGATCAATGCATGATTATGTTAGTGAATTGTTGAATAGTTTTTCTCTTGTTGGGGAGTTAATGGTAAGGTTTATGTTGTACTGACTTAGTATATCAAGATATGGGCTAGTGGTTGAAGAAGAAATGCCACGATGCCACCTCCTCTTTTGTTTGGTCTACATAAGTTGTAGGTTTGGTAATTATTAATGTCGTATGCGTAAATTTCTATGTTGTTTATTGCAACTTCGGTCAGTATTAGGGCATCTATGTTTGTCAAGGTGTAGTTGAGCAGTGTTATCAATGTAAGCCAGTGTTTTTTTTTATACTTCTTATGTTTGTGTGTATGATAGTGAAATCGGTATTGGTGGAAATGTTGTCTGACCATTTCTTCAATGAGTCAAAGACCTTGAAGTTTATATTGTCTGATATGTGTTATATATTTGAGATCTCCATTATATAGTTTTTAAGTGATTTCTAATCATGTTCTTAAGGATGTGAAGAGATAATGTTTTATATTGGTAGGTCGGATTCTCTTGTATTTATATAAAGTCGAGTGTTTTCATTCTTTCTCATAAATATCTGTGAATTATTAGTATAAAGGAATTTGTAGTTTTTCTCTGTTTTTGTTTTCCTTGCTTGGTATAAATGATTTTTAAAGTATGGAGTCCAGTGTTCAGATATATAGATTGGTGTTGGGAGTTTCTTGTCAGTTAGGATCGATATTGGCAGCCTTATTTTCTTGCTTGCTGCAAGAATGGAGTCTCTCAGACTTCTAACGTAAAACGAGCGATGATTGGTGGCGGTCTCTCTCTCTCTCTCTCTCTTTTTTTTTTTTTTTTTTTGTGGGCGTCGGCTAACAGAGGCGATGTCTGTGGTTACAACTTGAATGCCACTTTTGCTGCCGATCAGTTGCACCATGTTACTTAAATCTTCTGTCTTTTCTTTTGGTATTCTCTCAATTTGCAGTTCTTTTTTTCTTTCTTTTTGTAGCATGTGCTCCCTTTGACACTTGAGTGTGTTTACCTCTTTCCGCAATTCTTCATTTTCGCGCTTGACTGTTTCTTGCGTTTCTATCGCTTCCGTTAATTTTGTCTTTATTTCTCGTGCGGTTTCTAGCATTTCTTTAACCGTCATGTTATTGTACTGTATGTAATGTTTTGACTAATTAACAGTAATTGTTTTGTTTTGACTAATTAACAGTAATTAGTCAAAACAGATTTATTCTAATAGAAAATGACAAAGAAATCAGTGACGGGCTTACCAAAATATGCGAAATGAAGAACAATGATTTGATAAAACGCTAAGGAAAGGTGAACACATTGAGGATCCATCTTCGATTCTTAGGCTGGAAAAAACGGTTCCACTTCTTCTTGCATCTCTACTTAAAGTAGAAAGACAGTGTTTTGATAATAATATGCAAAGCAGAAATGGAAACATTCAGAAGGAAAACACGTGTAGAAATGGTTGTAGACAATTACATAAACAATGTTTAGGAACTGCATTTTTGCATAGTGACATTACAATAATAATTATTATTATAATACAATATAATAATAATTTGTTATTGTAATTACAACAACAATTATTATTATTACATAGCACCTCCAGGGAGTCCAAAGACTCATCGAGGGAGGGCACCTACTCCACACTTCTCCGTCTCCACCAATTACATTCATCATCCACACCAACGCCATCTACCACCTACCACTAGTATTTTCCCAAACATCCATGCCCACGGCGGGATTCGAACCCGCAACCTTTTGGCTGGAGAGCGGATACACTAACCACTCGATCAATCAGGCCAGCCTAGAGCAATTGAATCTAGAGCAGTTTTGGCAGTTATATAATGCAGTCAGTGCAAAAAGTTTGTATCATCTGTAACATAATTTTGTATTGTTTTGTCCAATTTTTGCACTAAAATGGTCCGAATAACTAAAAGTGAAGTGAATCGATATTTTTTTTTGGAGGGGGGGGAGAAGAGGGTTTGGCAAGTACCAAATTCATTCAAATTTCAAGCCAGTAGGGTGATGTTTTTTTTACACACAAGGGAACTGTTGGGAAAGATAGAATTGGCAATGCTAAGATCGATAACAGAACATTTTCAAGAATCATTAGGAATGTTTATGATCAACCAAGATGTTCATACATTCCAAACTGCCTTCTTTGACTTGAGGACTACGCTGGTGGAGAATTTTTCTGGAAAACTGAAGATACACAAGAAGTCCTTCACAATAACCTGAAAGTAAGCATAAGCTCATTCACAACAACCTGAAGACAATCATCAACTCCTTCACATGAACCTAAAGTAATTATCAGATTTCAACATTTTCAAACAAAAAATTTTTTTTTTAATCTCTGAGAAACAAAAACCCTGTTTGAGAACTTTTCACTTGATTTTCACAAGCTACGGAAAACTTTTCACTTTTCACAAGCTACGGAAAACACGGTTTTACATCCTGTGAAACAAGCCAGAAAAAACATTGGCCTCATAACCTTTTGCTTCGGTTGTAATTACAACTAAACTAAACCAAGTCACTACTCATTTCTTTAACTGGAAGAAAGTACACAGTTCTTACTATTGAAAGCTTTCTATATGTCAGCCAAACTAACTCAGATCTGTTATGATCTAAGCATGTTTCCAAATTCTCAAAAGAAAAATGAACACTCACCATATATTATTAATGCAATCAAATGTACAAAACCACCCCATGACCAGGTAGTTCTGAAAAAAAAAATGAATTGCTATTTGTCAAATGCGATGAAGAAAGGAACCAATTTAATATAAAAAACGCAGGAGAAATTTTAGTTGATGAATAAGAATATATGTGAATAAATATGAAGGATGAATCACATTTTAACTACTATATTTAGTCTATATGGTTTCCATAAAGACTAAATTCAGTTTCGTTGAAATCATAAATTACAAATGACAATATCAGATCTTTCCAAATATTCAGAAGGTTATACAAACCTTTAAAAAAGTTATAAATAACAGTGGTTGAATAGAAATTTGATGCATAGAAATTTTTAAAAAATGATTGGATGTCTCTGCACTCCTTAGGACGATACAAGGATAAGGGCAGCAATAAATACCACGAAAAAAAAAAAACAGAAGAATATAAAAACCCATCTATAAAATATGTAGCATTATCCATTAATACAAGCAACTAGATTGAACAATATGTAAGGTGTTGAAAAAATAAATAAATAGCGAACATGAAACAATAGCAGATTGTCGATATCATTAAAAGATGAGCAGTGCCATCTGTTGTGTTAATATTCTTACACAAAACTAAGCCAGCTTTATGATAGGCCTTCGTATATATATCGCGTACTTTGAGAGAAAAGATTCGGTTTGTTCTAGTTTTCACTTTATGAACTTCCCTGCTTTTAGAGTCTGTTTTGAATGATTCATTTATATCAATCAGTCATAGTTCAACAATACAAACCCCCCCCAGTGGAAGATATCCCTTGTATTTCGAAAGGCTTCACTCTTTAAATAAATGAGCGTCATTACAATTCCCTCCTTCCACCTCCGAAATCAGGGAGTGGATACTGTCAACAATGAGTCGACTTGACGATTTTATTCCCATAAATGGGTGATCGCAAAGTATTTACGAAATGAAAGGCTATTATCTGCAATAAACTTGACTGTTCCCTTAAACAAACATGGCTAATGGGCAACAAGTTATCCGTTTTTATTAATCTCTCGTGTGAAGGTCGCAACATGATCCCTCATGTCATGTTTGTTCGTTTCTTATCTCTCCGATGCAGTTATTGGAAATAATAAGTATTTAGTGTCAGGACCGGGAATGTGAGGTCTATCAGTCATCGCAAGTTCGTATTTATCGCAGGAGAACGAAAACATAGATAAGAAGCCCTTTTAAACAGAAGTGTGTGTTTCTCTTGAAGACATTAAGAATGATCGATAAAGTTACTGAATCAGCATGGAAATTTTTCAAACTGCTGGAAGTTATGCGGAGTTCACTGGACACACTCGTCTGTCATTTGCAGTTTCTCTGTACTTGGGCTTCTGTTGACTTGGATTCCAACAATTAACTTTCTTCCACCAATTAGTTGTTTTGTTTTCATTCTAACAGAATTCTTTTTAATACGATTAATTTCGGCAAATGACGAGAAATCTTAAATTTAGTGCTCATAGAAAGTTATTTTTCTAAGGGGACGAGAAGACAAGACCTTGGGATAGGAATTTTAGTGTCATATTGTAGTATTAGCTTATTGAGAGTTTTATAAATCCACTTTTGTATTTTTTTTTTCAACAATAATATTCATTTATTGGATCTGTTTTAACCTAATAGTGTATCCCATACACTGCTGTAACCAAAACAACAATCACTATTTTTAAATATGACTGTAGTCTTGGTAACAGCACGTGACAATAATCACGATTTTGAATGTAGATTTATCATTTCTTTAGTCTTCTCTATTTCTATCAGAAGTAGAAGCGGCTTCCTCCTTGTCATAGTATCGAAATATCAGACTTAGTATGTGTTTATTTTCTTTTTTTAAAAAAAATATTTATTTATGGGTAGTGACTTTATTTATAATCAAATAAACATCTAATCCATATGTCTCGTGAACTGGCATTTCATATCGCAAAAGGAGAAAAATCGCTTCTTTCAGCCAGTTGACGCATTATTATTGTTGCTAATAATAATAATAATAATAATAATAATAATAATAATAATAATAATAATAATAATATTATTATTATTATTATTATTATTATTATTATTATTATTATTATTATTATTATTATTATTATTATTATTATTATTATTATTATTATTATTATTATTATTTGGAGGGAATTTAAGGAGAAAGGTGACTTGCAGGTGCAGGAACAGTATAAAGCTCAGGCCAGAAAGGTAACAAGGGTGGTAAGAAAAGCAAAAGCGGATTATGAAAGAATATTGGCCATGCAGGCTAAAGAGAATCCCAAACAGTTTTTTTCAATATGTTGCAAATAAAAGGAAAAATGTTCATGGCCGAATGATTTTAAAAAATGCTGAGGGTAGGGAGGTAACCGAATCAGTCGATATAGTGGAATTACTGAGCGAGCACTTTGCAAGAGTATATCATCCAGGTGGTGACTTTGCAGGAATGGAAGAACCAACAGCTTATACTGGAATTGTGATGAATGAAGTGGAGGTGAATAATCTATTACTAAACCTCAATGTGAATACATCTGTGGGATTGGATGGTATACCAACTTGTGTCGTACGTGAAGCGGCTAAAGAATTGTCAGTGGCCTTGACCATTTTGTTTAATTTGAGCCTCGGGTCTGGGTCAGTCCCAAGGAGGTGGAAAGAGGAGAAAATAGTTCCGTTGCATAAAGGTGGTTCCAAGGCTGCTGTTGAAAATTACCGGCCAATCAGCATAACAGGAATCGTTATCAAGGTCTTAGAGAAAATAGTCAAGAGGAAAATACAAGATTGGATTGATGAAAATGGGATACTGTATCGGGGACAGCATGATTTTGTGAAGGGTAGGTCATGCCTCAGTAACTTGCTCACGTATTATAACACAGTGACGGCTGAACTGTGGAATTCTAATCAGTAAAATGCAGCATATGGGGATGGATATAGGATTGGTGAGATGGATAGGAGGGTGGTTGACGGAGAGATATCAGAGAGTGGTTTATTCAGGAGTAGAGTCCAAAAGACGGTCTGTGACTAGTGGTGTGCCACAAGGATCTGTCTTTGGACCACTGCTGTTTAATTTGTTCATTAATGATATAGGAAATGATCTGAGAGGAACAGTTCATTTATTCGCGGATGATGCAAAGTTGGTTGGGCAATAGTGAATGCAGATGATGTCAAAATTTTGCAGAATGATTTGGATAGATTGGAGGTCTGGACTAAGGAGAATGGATGTCAATTTAATGTGGCAAAATGTAAGGTTATACATTTTGGGATGAAAAGATTAGCAGCAGTTGACTACATTGGTGGAACTGTACTCCAAGAAATTGATGAGGCAAGAGATTTAGGAGTATTGGTGGATAAGGAGTTGAAGTTTAGGGGGCACATTGCAAAAGTGGCCAAATCAGCTCATCAAATCACTTGGTTGCTGAAGAATACTTTGATGAGCAGAGACAAGCATGTTATTGTTCCTCTGTATTGAGCCTTGATAAGACCCCCCCATCTCGACTACTGTGCCCAGATTTGGTCACCTAGGTTTCTTCTTGATGGGGAGGAGGTTGAGCGGATCCAGAGGCGAGTGACCAAGATGATAGCAGGTCTGTGGAATGAACTTTATGAGAACAGGTTGAGGATTTGTGGGTTGCAGAAATTGGTTGATAGGCGGAGGAGGGGAGATATGATTGAGACATTCAAATTACTGAAAGGTTTCTATAAGATTAATTCAGAAGATATTTTTGAGAACAGGGCTGGTGGTGGGAGGACTAGGAGACATCCATGGAAGCTGGGAAAGAGTGTGGTTAATAAGGGTTTTAGACCTGGGTTCTTTACTTTTAGAGTGCTGAATGAGTGGAATAAGTTGCCAGAGTCTGTAATGGGTGCTGTGACAGTGAAAGAGTTTAAGGCAAGGTATGATAGATACTGTGTGAATGTCGAATATTTGTGATGAACATGATTTGGGGCCTCCCTCGATGAGTCTAAGGACTCCCTGGAGTTGCCCGTATAATAATAATAATAATAATAATAATAATAATAATTATTATTATTATTATTATTATTACATGCACCTTCATGGAATGTAGGATTCGTTTTGATAGGCTGTTGTTATCTGGATTTATTGCCGAAGGCTAGTTTTTTATGTCTGTATTCTTCTGCCACTTTGTGTCGGTTTTCAGGGGTAAAAACCCTGCTACCCCATATAAGACCCCATAACTCACCTTAAGTTGAAAAAGCTCTATAGACAGTTTTTCACTTCATAGAGGGGATTCGAAACAGGCTTGTGAAAGGCTATTATGCGTTACACACACACACACACACACACACACACACACACACACACACACACACACACACACACACACACACACACACACACACACACACACACACACACACACACACACACACACACACACACACACACACACACACACACACACACACACACACACTGTATCACCTACTAACAACTACCCAGCATTTTAAACGATTGTTTACGTGTGTTCTGTGGCCGATTTACCTGCTTTACATAAGGGAAAAAAACTGGAACCCAAGAAACTCTGGAACCCAAGTTTCGAGGGGTGGGGGTGGAAGCAGTTATTTTAGTATGACAGCTGTTTGAGACTTGATGAAAATCGAATGCAGCACAGAGAAAGTAGCGCATACCAAGACAACTGATACCGAAAGTACATTCTATAAGCTCTGGTAAATTTCAAAACTGTTATGGTTCTTTCCATATTTGGCTATAAAATATGGATAAAACTATATCCTTCATGGGGATATCTTATTTATGTCAGACTAAAGCCTCTTGGACCTATACTTTAGTATTTGATTAGGAATGCAGATCTCTTCCAATCAAAGAACGCATGCTCCTTAGTTCTTCCCACTTTACCACCGAGGCACATGGTTGGAAGAACTCGAAAGAATTAAAAAAAAATATCAATTGATCGGTCTGTCTGTTCGATCCGTAGAGAATATTCAGTTGAGTCAATGATGCCACCACTTTCCTGCTATTATCCTTGTGGTCAGTAAATTAGGTCAGTAAAATTTCTGGAATTCTTTGACCCAGAATCAGGTGTGCAGCATGGATACTACGTTATTTGAGTTCACGTATAATCAACCACAAACTATCAGTAAATTTGATTTTGTTGGTATTTAATTTGGATGGGCCTATCACCAAGCCTATTCTAGTTTTGAAATCAACAGTAACATTCATTTATTTAAAAAAATAATTTAAGTAATTAAGTAAAATGATTTAACTGATTTAAATAATTGATTTGAATTTTGATTTAGATCATTCCATTCTCAAGTGAATATCCAAATAATGCGAAAATTCGAACACCAACGCCATCATTCAAGAAAGAGAGAGAGAGAGAGAGAGAGAGAATAAACAAAACGGAATTGAGAAAGAAAATACTGAGACACTTGGTAAAACAGCAGACAGGTAAGCATGTATATTCTATTTTAATATCTTGTATTCTATTATTAATATGAAGTCGGATTAAAAATTCTCTGAATAGCACTTTCTCTACCTTTCATCTTTAATCTGTTAACATTTCGTTAGTTAGAAATGTAAGCCGTTCAATGCGATCAGTATCACTGCTTCCATCTACACGTAATATGCACAGTTTCAGAAAGTGCTTGTAAGTTATTTTTGAAGGTACAGACAATATGAAATACAAATAAAGTTCTCTAGACTTTTTTAAATCTTAAAGAATGGACTCCAAGATGTTGGGTTTTGTCATCGCTTTTCTTTAGAAAGATTCAAAAACGTAAATGCTGATCTAGGCAGTGTATCCGCTCTCCAGCCAACAGGCTGAGAGTTCGAATCTCGTTGCAGGTATGAATGTCTGTGTATGTCTTTCGGTAGTAGATAATCTTCATTGATAGTAAACGGGGTGGTATGAGACCATTATCCTGCTTATTGAAAAAGTCCCTTGAACAGGTAATAGCTAATCCTTGGCTAACCTACACTACTGATAGAAGATGGGTTTACAACCGTTTGTTGGCAGGATTCACATATAGAAATAGGTTTTATGATATTCGTCAGTGCAATGCATAATGTGATGGTGTTTATCTTATCTTCTGAGAAATTTTTGTTCAACTCCACTGTAGATTTTGAACAATATGTACCTGTTAATTAGAGAACATCTAAATTTGAATCTCATCTCTGACTAGTACAACATTTTCTCTGAAATAAAAGACACTTTTTCAATGGAATATAAGGTAGTCCGTCTCATACAGACGTGGAAGAATCTTCACTTTTGCATGACTCAGTTTTGTTTTGTTTTATCCTATAAACAGATCAACTGGAGAATACACTAGCAACATGTCCTGAAATCAAGGAATTCAGGGCATGTTGAGTAATTAATTGGAAGCTGCGTGGTTGCCTTTTCAACTGGAGGTGAGTTCACCGATCTTTTGCGGAAATGGCAGTGTTTATTCTCCAAGAAACCTTGTAACTTCTTTCTTTATTTATGATTTTTTTTTCATCTCGCAAAACAGGTAAGCCAGCAGGAGAGTACCTGCTGTTAACAGACATAATGCATTAGCCTCGTAAATTAGTTGCTTCAACTGTAATTCCATTGGACAACGAATGGAATGAGGATCCAATCTGAAAGCCTGCATCCTTATAATCCTGTATGTAATAACCAATGAGCCAACAGCAACACACAACCTTTCCCTTAATCCTCTGTTTATACTGTATATGAATAGGAAATTTTATTCAAAACTTGCTTTCCAAACATTAATGTTATGGGATGTTTCTAAAACAAAACATGGTACGAGGTTACTGACCACTGCAAGCATTTACCTGGGTCACTTTGCAAACAAATGGCATTAATTATTTCTCTACATATTACAGGTTCATTCTCTTCAGTTTAAGCTAGAAGTATAACTCGTAATTCGTACAGTTTTGAGTTGTAGTTTTTTTCTTGCCAATGGTAGACGCATTCATTATTATGTTGTTATTAGCGTATGGGATATCCAGGATTGGCATTTGGATTTGAGATGAGGTATTAAGCAGAAGTTACCACATCCTATCTGGGGGACCAGTGCAGGCTACCATCCCGAATTGTTCTATGTCTGTAAATATGTGTGGTCACGAGTCGGTTTGTCTATTTTGAGGGATACAAAGCCCGAGTTTCCGAAAGAGAACCCCTATCCCCCCTGCCTTTGTATGAGACCGGTTAACTCACCTTTTGCCAACAAGATCTGATAAAGTTTGCGTCAGAGAAAAAAAATAGAACCCAGGTGTTTCCGATCAAAGGACTTTGTCTATACCGAGTGGGCCATGGATGCTGTATTCATTATAGTGATATCGTTGGTGATCGTTAATGTCTAACACCAACAATTGCTCATTGCAACGATTTTTTAAGTATTCAAGGTGATCTGTGTGTTTAGATCTTTTTAAAAAAAGGAAATGTATCCAGTTGATCCTGATAATATTATAGCAAAACGCAAATAATGTGATTTTGTTCACTCTCAGCGGGATCAGTTCATATCTATCACACGATAAATAAATAAACAAACGAAAAAAAATGGAATAAAATGAATTATCTTCCGGAAAAAGTTTTGATTCTTCAGAAATCGGATTACGAATTCACAGCTAACATCTACTTAAAAGTAAACAGAGAAATAGAATTCAAAGAAACAACAGTTTATTGACATTGGAGTGCTTTGAGACACTAGGTTGACTATTGCATTAAAATTATTTGAACGAATTTTTAACGTTGTTTCATTCCTCCATAAAAAAAAAGTTATATTAGTCCTGATATTTGGGCATTGATATGTTTACTTTGGCTCAAATTGGTGCATAGAAGATCTTGGTAAGTGCTTTCCTACCATTCCAAACACATAACATTATACTGAAAGTTTGTGCTCCCGAGTCGACTCTTGTTCTCGCCTCATTCAGTTCATTCCTAAAAAGGTTGATAAATCTTTGCCATCTAATTAACGCCCAATTCTCTGTTGGCTGATAATTCTCACTTCGGTTTTTTTCTCCCCAAAAAAGCAATGAAGGAATCTATCAGCAACCAACTTCTATCTGGAAGCCATCCAACTAATAGACTAATAATCATTATGGATTCTGTCAATCAACATGGAATCGTCTGGGCTTAAGCCCCCCCCCCCCCTTTTAGATAAATGGAAAACTCTGAGAATCTGATGATTTTGATATGTATACAAAATTTGATCGTTTGCACAAAGATCTACTAAGTAAAAGTTCTTTCTTTACAATTGGGTTTCTAGCTTTCTGAGGATGTACATTACGTGTGCTGGTTGATGGATTTTTATCTGCAGTTTGCAAGTAATGCTAGGAACCAGAAGGCTCCGTTTCTTACCTATACTTTCATGCTTTTATATATCAGCGATCTTCTCTAGTTGACTGCAGATTGACTTCACAGTTTTGCTGATGACTGTACTTAGCACTTCTCATTCGATTAACTTTAAACTATACAAATGAAAAAAAAAAAAAAAAACCTAGATTATGTGTAACCCGAAATACTGAAATTGAAAAATATATACGGTATTCTTCAATTTCAGTAAAATTCACATCGAAAACTGTGTACTATTTGAATGTAACTGCTTTTATCATCATATTTACGCACCATTCGTACTATTATTCAGCAACCAGGGGAATTTTGAATTCAATTTAAGGTTTGCATGTTGTCACCATAAAGGAAATCGTATAACCTGTCACCCGAGAAACGTTTTCTGACATCATACAAGAGGAAACTGTAAACATCCCTTCCCCCATTTTTCTGTCTATTCATACATTAAAAGCTGCGGATGTTGGCCAAGTGATAAAAACGGGGTAATGGTGCCATGCGGTCTCTGGGCATACGTCTCTTACGGCAGGAAATAAGAGTTGCGACACAGTTTGTGGATAGTCTCTCCCTTTTTTTTTTGTTTTTTCTTCCACTCATTTTGTTTTGGGTTAGAAATAACATCATTATAATGCGAAAAAAGAGAGGCAGAACGTCTGGATATAGAATAATGAATTAGATATGCATTGCTACTTTTTTATTTGTTGTACTCAATCACCAAAGAAAATGATGTGACGCAAGCCTCAATTGGTGATGCCCTAGCAATATGAAATCAGTAGAGAGAACAGTTTATAGAATGTGTTGTCTGTCAGCCTCCAGCCAATTAATTAGATTTCGTTAGCTTTGTTTCAAGATATGAATGGTCATTTTACCATGATAGGGTTAACCAAAGCTTAAATAATCCGGCTTATTCCCTCTAAACACAACATGAACCTTTTTCTAGCCATTCAGTCCTCCAATAAACAAGATGAAGTCTCACCGGAAGACAAAAATCACCTACCATCTAAATAATTTCACAACTACCAACTCAACCAATCAGTCTGGGTAATTATCCGTTTTTTTTTTTTTTTTAATGGAGTTTTCGGAAGGAAGAAATCCAATCTCCACCCATCTAACTACTTATCTTGGCTCAGATTTAAAAGTTCTAAAATGTATTTGTGACTTCCATAGAGTTCTGTTACCCAGACCTTTTTCTCATCTGCAAGTAAACTAATAATATATTATTATTATACTCATTATTATTATTAATAATCTTCTTCAATTAAAATAAGTATACAATTTTAACTAATTAAAATTATTATGAGAAAGCTAGATTATTGTGTTAATGATTTTCAACTATACACCGTTTTATAGAAAACTTAAGATATTTATAACTTTTTGAATTTAACGAATTTTTCGTGTTAGGTCTGTGGTGATCGGGATAACAATAGCTCCACTGCAGCTGATGCATGTCGTACGATCGTACGAGGCGACTAAAATGGGTATCCAGGTAGGGTAATGGATGTCAGTGCTGTAGCCAATGAAGTTCTAATTGAGGCTCGGCTCTTGCTGTTATCCTCCTGCAATGATCAGAGCTCATAGCTCAATAACACCCTATCCTTACATTGTCTTCTACAGATAACGGGGAATATCAAAAGCATTCTTGCTTCAGCCATCTAGTCAAAAGAAAAAAAAATTTCGTGTTGGTGTATTCCTTTTCAGAAAAAAATTTAACATGCTCAATGTTCAATTAAAGTTGCTATGTGACGAGTTATCTCACTTGGTATATAGGATTCTATTCAATTACATTACAGTATACGGTATTTTATGGAATAGTATATGTTACCAAATATATTATTACCAGTACTACCCAGGCTAAATGCTGTTTTAGCACTTCACTCTGTGAATGCGAAGTGGATAAACGACAAAATTTTCTTGGAGGAGAGTCGTACTTCTGTTAAGAAAGTGTTAACAAAAACGTCAGCCTTATGGGACTGTTTTGTTCTCAAAGTATATATAATTTTTATTTGATCCCTCCCAAAGTACGTGCTCTACAATATAAAGCCACATACTGGGTACTTTACTGGGTAACGGCAATAGCCGAGCCTCAGTTAAAACTTCATTGGCTACAGCATTGCCATTTGTTATCCTGGAAGTCCTAAAAAGGACTCTTCAACCCTCCTGGCCATTCTGTCCTTATAAGGACTGGCTTAAAGGGGCGAAGCAAGAATGCTTTTCATCTTCCCCGTTATCTGTGGAGGACAGTGTAGGGATAAGGTGTTATTGAGCTATTAAGGCTCTGATCATGGCAGGAGGGTAACAACAATAGCCGAGCCGAGTTAGAACTTCATTGGCTACAGCATTGCAATCCATTACCCTCTAAGGGTATTTTCATCTTCCCCGTTATCTGTGGAGGACAGTGTAGGGATAAGGTGTTATTGAGCTATTAAGGCTCTGATCATGGCAGGAGGGTAACAACAATAGCCGAGCCGAGTTAGAACTTCATTGGCTACAGTATTGCAATCCATTACCCTCTAAGGGTATTTTCATCTTCCCCGTTATCTGTGGAGGACAGTGTAGGGATAAGGTGTTATTGAGCTATTAAGGCTCTGATCATGGCAGGAGGGTAACAACAATAGCCGAGCCGAGTTAGAACTTCATTGGCTACAGTATTGCAATCCATTACCCTCTAAGGGTATTTTCATCTTCCCCGTTATCTGTGGAGGACAGTGTAGGGATAAGGTGTTATTGAGCTATTAAGGCTCTGATCATGGCAGGAGGGTAACAACAATAGCCGAGCCGAGTTAGAACTTCATTGGCTACAGCATTGCAATCCATTACCATCTAAGGGTATTAATCACCGCATCTCACGGTCGATTTCAGGCCATTGTGTTCTTAAAGTTCTTAAAAGAACTGGGCGATGGACTGAGTCCTTGACTCTTTATCCCGTCATCTGAATGAAGAAAATCTGTGTGGATGGGGTGTTATTGAGCTAAAAAGCTCTAATCATGGCTGAGTAACTGCAATAGCCGAGCCTCAGTTAAAACTTCATTGGCTACAGCATTGCCATTTGTTACCCTAGAAGTCCTGAAAAGGACTTTAGGTTATCAAATCCGAGAACCTATAGGGCCACTGTGTATCATCTTCATACCTCTGATATTTAACATATATATAATTAACTATTTGGTGTCTTTATTTTTGCACGTTATTACAAATATTTTTCTTTAATAATCATTAATTTCATTTAAAAACACTTTGAATTTATTTATATTTATTTTTTATAGAAATAAATTATATAAATATGATTCTGAAGAGGTTTCAAACATGTGCATGGTGTTCCTACACTTTACAACATCTAATCCGCCGATATGATCAGCATTTTGTCCTTTAGTCCTACCTTTCTGATTAAACCAGCCCCAATAGAAATTTGCTTTTCTCGTAAAACGTACAATAAATGCTCTTCCTTGCTGTAAAAACTTGAAGGCATTGTGGGATAGGAATGAAATAATCGCATAGCAGACGAGGCATTTTTCGTTTAGGAACACAGAGGTTTTCCTCTTAAAACTATCTTCTGTCGTTTTATCATCAACAACAGCCGGCTTCTTTTTCAGTTATACATTAAAAAAAAAACTTTTGTTCTCTTAGTTATACAAAACATCGAAAAGTTACTCTGATTTTAGAAAAACATTGACAGGCTTTAAAATAAAAATTTACATATAGTTACTTATGTGAGTTACATAGAGATACTTATGTAAGACGAAGTTACTTGTGAAAGTTACAAAGAGAAAAGAAAAATATCGATTATAAAGGAATGACAGAGCAGAATTTGTGTAAACAATGAATAATGTATCAAATCACACTATGTGGTTTGAAATTGCGAAACGTTTATTGACTGCTTTGACATCTATAAACAAAACACTCTGACTTAACAAGGAAGAAAATGAACGCAGCAGTCCTATGGCCCAAAAGGTCAGATAGAGACTGGACAGGCTTGTTGAAACAATATACATTGCGGAATAACAGATTGCTGTGACTGAAATTTGAGCGTGGCTGTTCTCTTAAGGAGGATCACGTGTACCATCGCAAACAACCAAACAGTCGTGAATTATCAACAAATCAGAAACCTTAACAACAGAACTGAAGTATCTGAAAAACAACACAATAAGTTAGGCCGAAAGCAAGTGAATAATAACAAATATTCTAGTTAACACATATAACAGGAATCAGGGGGGGGGGGATTACTCGAGTATATTTTTATGTACAACTATGACAAGCTTTATCACAAAGCTTTCTATAATTGTTACAATATGATGAAATTAAATTTTTTCCCGACATTTGGAATGGGTTTGATAAAACATTATACTATAATTCGATTATTCAGCATTTTAGAATCCTGTGTAGAGTTCGTGGCTTTTAAGTAGTTCACTATCACAACTCTAACGCTAACGTTGAAAATATCTGGATATGAAAGAATAATGGAATTCGATTCTTTCGTTCAAAATCAAGGTTGATATTTGAGATAATCCAGCAATATGATGGAAATTATTGGGCCGAAGAAGGTTTAAATTAGGAAGATGTCTAATAAATTTAAATGATATTTTAAGGCATTTATAAAATCGACTGTGTGTCGATTGTAATGAAATTCTTTCTAGCTACTGGTACTTAAAATTACCATAGTATCAATGTACATGGACGTTTTTAGAACATGGATACTTCTAGATTGAATATAGTTGATGTAGATAGTCGTCAAGTTATCATGTGATTTATATGAATCGTGTTTTTTAAAAAAATAATTTCTCAAATATTGCACTATAGAATACTGATGGTAGAGACTTTTCTTATATAATATAATCTAAATAGCAAAATTATGCACCAATAAAGATTATTATGTAAAATACGATTTCAGTGTAATTATATTTTATTTTTTATATTTTTTATTATATATTATTATATAACATATAATAATTATATTTCATATTCTAAGTAACATCTGTTTTATCATTCATTTAAAAATTGAGTTTAAATTTAATTTTTTTTTATTTTGATTTTTTTTTAACTTTCTTAAACCGCAGTGGCTGAATGAGTTTGAATTCTACGATAATTTTTACATACCGCTAAATATAGTCGAATAGCAACTAAATCGTTATTTGAGATAAATAAATTCAATACATATGAATAATAAACAAATAATGATATTTAATGGCACATAATTAACTTTATAAAATACATTAATAAGTAATGCTTAATAATAAAATGCTTAAGAAACAATGGGAAATAATAAAAAGCAAATAAACAGAAGCACTACATTTTAAAGCCAACAAAATTTTACTATTAGTATAATATTCCTCGCTCTTTCTTTAAATTAGGCTATTGAGAACAACATCACTAATTTATGGTTGTATGTTTATTATTTATATTGGTCTTTTAATAATGGAGATTTACGTATGGTTTATTTATACATACTAGTTTATTTTAATTAATTATAAAGTAAAGAACCTAATAATAATATATTATTTTATGTGATTATTTTTAATCCATGAAACGTTTTAAGATGAAAATAAAAATCTTTTTAAATACGTGAAATTTCAGAAACCCAAGGAGGGGGGGGGAGGGGGCTAAGAGTTGAAAATGAATCAGTAATCGATGAGTAAATCAAATCCCAAAACACGATTTCGGCGGCCTTATTCAAAATTTCCTTTTACAAAACGAATTTTTTTCGTGTTTCGATTATTCTGATTATTCTAAAAGACAATCAGATTATTGCAATTGCTATCAGAATGCTTTTCAAGATACTCTCTTTTATTTCTCTTTCACAAATTTATGTTTATAGGGAAAATTATTGTTCCGTTCTTATTATTCTAGAAAATATGTGATTTTTATCCCTCGTAGATTAAAATAGTAATGTGGAATATAAAGTGGAAGTGTGCTCATATCTTCGTTGGAAAAAGATCTGGGGTCAAATCCCGTCTAGGACACGAAAAAGTTTTATTACGGCTTTTCAACTGAAGGTGAGTAGCTGGTCTCACAAAGAGGTATGAAGGGTTTTCCTCCCGGAAAATGTATATGTATAAATATACTGTCTGAATGCAAATACAATTAAAACGTGTGATACGTTTGATAGGTGAAATACCAATACTGTATTTCACCTATCAAACAACTATGGTACTAAATACTTAAATACTGTACAGTGGTAAACTCTTATATTCTAATGTTTCCTTTTCAATTTAAAATCATATTAGCGTATCGGAATTAAAATACGTTAGATTTTTTATTTGCCACATATTTAATGATTTAGAATGCAATCCAAAATTTCAGTAAAATCAGTTACAAAAGAAATACACACCTGTTTATGTGTATGTCATTTTTTAATAAATGTTGTTTTAATATAACATTTATTAAAATTATATGTACAGTTAGTAGATAGAAATGGAATTTGCAAGGAGATTAGGCAATTTTTCACACTTTTATAGAAATGGAATTTGCAAGGAGATTAGGCAATTTTTCACTTTTAATGTTGATTGGATTTTAACGGTATAGATGCGAACACAGATTTATAAGAAAATAACTATTTATTGACTTAATTGCTAATATTTCGCTGGTATTCTATCCGACATCTACATCTACAGAGCACACAAATAGATGCGAACACAGATTGATAAGAAATTTTTCATGTTGATTGGATTTTAACGGTATAGATGCGAACACAGATTGGTAAGAAAATAACTATTTATTGACTTAATTGCTAATATTTCGCTGGTATTCTACAGAGCACACAAAGTTTGTTACAGTAGCGAGACAACCACAATCCGGTGTAATAGTGGGACTAGTATGAGCAATCGTAGCGTGCAACACAAAGACTAAAGTCCTAATTAGGCCTTTAGTCTTAGGATGACTGTCTCCCAAATCTTTGGTAGATTTATACAGCCATACCTGTTGAGGTTTGGAGTATGTTTCAAGGCTTCTTTTGATTCCAGAAACAACCTGTTTGACTTGTAAAAGCTTCTGTGCAGCACTTTTTTTTTTTTTTTTCAATTGATCCTGTGTGCGGGGTATTCAAAGAATGGTCTGCTAGACCTGACTTGCCATAGCGAAAGTGCCAGATATTTTTTTTTGTGTTCACTGAGGCGGATGTTCACAGTTCTTCCTGTCTGTCCATAGTAGGCTCGATGACATTTTCCCCCCAACAGCTGTAGCATTTGCTTATCACAATGTAATGTTCAATATATTTGAACTAAGATTAGCGTACGCATGGATATCTTCACTAGGTACTTACTTCGGAGACACATGCAGTGAAGGGTATGCTAGATTTTAGTCTGGAGAATACTGCCATGTATTCCTGGTTAAATTCCATGGTCAGCCGTTACATATCTTTTCATCCATGGACTTAAGCAAGGGGTGAATCTGCGTTTACGACGAGCATCAATGAGTCTTGGACGCTTACCCACTATTGGTCCAGCGAATGATTCTGTCCAATGTCTTTCCATTCTTGGAATACTTCACAGCGCTATGAGAAGAGCCTATAAAATTGGCAGTTTCATGGACTATTACCACCCTTCAACGGTACCCTACAATCGTGCCTTTTTTGAAGTCCCTCAAAAAAAAAAAAAAAAAGCACGTTCCTTGGCCGTGTCGATCAGCGATTTCGAAGGAATAGTACATACTGTACACACCTTCACTATCATATATACTGACTTTCACCGTGATAGGAGTACCACCTGGTGGAATGAAACTGCGAAATTAATTTTTGGATGAAAATATATCAAACTTCTTAAAATGTAGTGGTATGATGCAAGGCAAAGTTATTTGCATTAAAGTATGTTTCTTTAATATAAATCCAGCAAAATAAAAGAGGAATCTTTTAAATAAAATGTAAAATAGGCGTAATTATTATTTTTTTTTCAAAACCGATGAACAATTTTTTCAACTTATATAATTCAACCTTAAAATCCCACTAGTGTTGTGCGATTTTAAGGTTGGGATTTTAAGATAGGAATGTGTAGATTGTTTTAGTAAATAGTAGATTTGAAAAAAAAAATTACAAATTATTCGAATTTGTAATTTTTAAGAAGAATTATAATAAATAAATATCTGATAATACACTTTGGAGAATGCAGAATGGACTCCTGCAATAATTATTACAGAACAACCCTGCAATGGGTTGTTCTGTAATAATTATTCCTAGACAATATCAGTTTGAAATTTTTTATGTCTATAATTAGCTACGAAATGGCTGCATCTATGAATTTTAAGCCTAGTCGTTTTCTTTTTTTTAATTTCAAATTCAACTATTTTTTCATGAAATACATGAAAATTTTCATGAAACACATGAAATTTCAAATTCAACTATTTTTTCATGAAATATATGAAAATTTTCATGAAATACATGAAATATATAAATAAATATAAATAAACCAAGGAATACCCATAAACATTAACAAGCATTTGCCATACTCATTATGTTATGAACTCTTCACAAATTCTTAATAAATACACTTATCAGAAATTATAAGTACTGTCTTGAATTTTATATTCTAAATCATTTCTATCTTCAGAAAATATCTGAATTAAAACTAATTATTATTTTCTATTAGAAATACTATTTTATTTTATAGAAAATAAGCAAAAATATTTAAAATAAAATGACTTATTATTTGTATGTTTGTAAAAGTAGAGCCTACATAGTGCTTGAGCCGTATAAAGACTATTCGGACTTGAAGAACTTCATAAGGACTTCGAGTCCGAGTAGCCTTTTACTCGGAGTCGAAAATGAGTCATCCACTCTCGTACTAGGGTTGGGAGGTTATCTTTCTGGAAATCAAAATTTTTAGTTAAAAATCGATTTTATCAAAAAGAAAAAGCTGATCATGGAAATTATTCAGAGGAGTCACGGACTCATCGAGGGAAGCCACAACCAGTAGAAAATCGTTCGAAGAATAGAAGTAACGATCAAATAACATATTATGTGCATTAGAGAAAGATAAGATGCAATATGTGAAGGCTTATACTTGAATAGAGATACGGAAATGAATCCCAGATGTACAGAAATATTTTGAAAAATGTGAAGAAATGGACAAAGTTAATAATAATAATGTAAATACCTGCTGAATTTATGTTCAGGACATGAACTAATCATCACTAACACCATGTTCCAATATAATGATGTGCACAAACTTACACGGAGAGAAGATACAAGATAAAAAAGAATAGTCTTAATCACTACGTTATTGTTGATAACGCTGTGCTTTCATTGGTTTTCAGGACATAAGAGTATTCACAGGATTCGAAATAGGAAATCGAGCGTAGACTCCATTTATTCATACGAAGGAGAAAATGAATATCATATCGAAAAAAAAGGTAAATATCTACAAAAGTTTTAAAAATAATCTAAGTCGAGCAGCTTTCAGTGGCAAACTGAATGAATGATTTTCCCTTTCAGTCGTTTCCGACCGGAGATACTTTGTAGTCTTTGTCAACAAAGTATTCCTGGTGAGATTTTTACACGGTAGTTCACCATTTCTTTCCCTAACCCCCATTTTTTATCCGTGCTCAGGACCGGCATATGGCTGGGACGTATTCATGACGGTAATCCATGTGTGTTTACAGGTCGGTTTGTCTGCTCTGGGGAACGAAAAACCCGAGTTTCCTGGTTTAAAAAAAAACCTACCTCTATATGACCGCTTAACTCACCTTTTGTAGAAAGAGGTCAGATAAATGTTCCTCATGTCACTGACGGGAATCGAACACGGGTCTTTCCGACCAAATCGCTTCGTTTATATTGAGCTACGGAGGCTCTCAGATGCGAACATATAAACTCAATATAAGAATATTATTGGAGACGAAAAAAAAGAAAAAAAATTGAAGATAGAAGTCAAACCTTAGAGGAAGAAACGCATTGATTGACTTAGTCGGAGAAGCATGTGTGAAGTTTTCTGTACGGATAGAAAAATCAGAGCTCGCTCCATGGCAGACTGAGAAAGTTAAAGTCAACGAACAGAAGAAAGCGTATCGAAAATTCCTAAAAACTAACTAAACATATTCTCTGAAATATTTTAGAATGCTAAACCGTGTATAAATGTAGCTAAATAGAATTCATCGGAAGAATTTGCCTAAGAATATGAAAGATAAAATATGAGGAAGATTTCAAAGTTTAGAAATGCAAGAACGAATGGTGTAAAAAGATTCAGAGATGAAAAAGGCGACATAAAAATGAAGATATTGTGGATAGTTGGAATAAATTTTTATGCGACTACCATCCCCAAAAGGTAATAAACCATTTGGGGATGGTAGTGTGGCGTTGGTACATGGGTGGGCTAAGGATATTATCTTTTTCTTTTTATTAAATTTTCATGGATTGTTTGGCCATTTTTATGCAATGTAGAGAGATCTAGAAACGTAACAGGGAAGTTCTTCAATGCGATTTCGGATCTCTAGTAAGCCTGACACTGATCTCACATGGAGTGATGAAGTTCGTCTCCCATCTAAAAAGGGTTGGAAAGAAGTCAACGGACACCATAGTGTGAGGAACAAAGAGCCATATTGCACCCACCTTAATAAGATGTAGAATCACCTTTCGCTGCGATGGCTGCAACAATCGTATGGGACATACTTTCTATAGCGTACGATTGTGATCAATGGGAATTTTGGAGCATTCTTCCTGTAGGCATGGAATGAGGTCCTGGATGTTGCAGGACGAACGTCCCTTGATTTCATCCAACGCTCCAACTCATCCCACAGATGTTCGATAGGGTTCAGATGAAACCTTCCTCATTTGAGATCAGTCAAATGCGATGATGTTCAAATCCAGAAACCCGCAGTTACAGCAGCAGCCTTATGACCATTGTCTTGCTAAAAGAGACTCCTTAGAAACACCACAAAGTAAGAAACATTGCATTGTCCAGAATGTTCAGATACCTCTCTGAGTTCAATGTTCGTGGCACCACAAACCGAGGTCCAAGGCCAAACCAGGAACAACAGAACTATAACATCACACCGCCACCTCCGAATTTCAAAGTTAAGGTTACACACTCTGGTAAGAAATGTTCACAGGGCACCCACCACACCCACACACGTCCATCTTCACCGTAAAGGGTGTAGCGTGATTTATCGTTCCATAACACAGCTTTCCAAGCTTCCACGTCCCACTGAACGCGCTATTTGCACCACTGAAGACGACGATGCATGTTGGTTCCAGTAATGTGGGACTTACGTATTGTGGTCCTACCATGGATATCCACCTCGCTTCTGAATGTTTTGGTGCAGATTCGTATTCTAGCCGATGCCCGGAACTGTTCATTCAACGTGTGGGCCAACGAATGGTGATTTTCACATATCCTTCGTAGCACCCTGAGGTCACGTTCAGTGAGTGTGGTGAGTCGTCCACCGCAGGTAGCACTTGCAACAGTTGACCAGTGATACCATACTGGAATGGAAGTGTATGAAGTCAAAACTAGTTGTTGACCTGGGATGACCCAACTTGTCAATAATTTGCCAAACGGATAGGCCTACAACATGGCATCCTATCAAAACGCCTCTTTCTGACTCCATTAGTTCCCTTCTCGCAGCCATTGCACCCGGACACAGTTTCACTGACTTGGGAGCATCATATTCCTCCAATTTATACTAGCAACGAGAAGGTCACTCATTAGTATGATGTACATTGCTCATGGTAGGTGTCCGCTGATCTTTTTTCAAGCTGTGGGTGTGTCATTATTCGATGTAGAAAAAGTCATGAAAAATCCTTAAATATGGACAGGCGTCTGTAACCGATGATATTCAACCAGAAATAATGTGGAAGTATAAACGTTTTATAGTGGTTGTACTGCATAATTCAGAAGGCCTGCTCAGTGGGTCGAATTCCGAATAACTGCAGTAGACTAGACTTTTGAGAGTACTCGTATGTAAAGACAGAAATACAAATGAATGTGAAAATTACAAAGCAATTTTCGCATCGAGTGTTCCATGTAAAATTTATGCAGGCATACTTGAGAAGAAGGGAAGAAATTTTTTGGAAGAGAAACTTGATGGAGAAGAAGAAGAAATTGTCCAATTAGAGGTTATCGGGATCATATTTTCACTCTAAGCAAAATAATAAAAATAAATCTGTATGGGATAACAGAAGAATTAGTAAACTAAACTATCAGTAGACAAGGCAGTGTTCAAACCAGTTTTTAAGTTATTGATTGAAAAACGTGACTAGAAATAAACAATCGATCGAAGACTCGAGACAGCACACGTGAAAGTTTTGAGAAAAACTTTTTAAGTGAACAGATGGCATCATCATATTAAAAATGAAGATAATATGAAGGGACTTGACATTAGCGTTGCCAATCGAAGGTGGAGTCACTTAAACAGAACAGAACAGGAAAGGTTATTCAAGCACGTTGAATGCCGAGATAAGATGGAAAAGACAATTAGAAGGAACTAGAAGACGAAATATAAGATCATTTCAGTATTGCAGTCCTGATTTAATTTGCTGAAAATGTAAACCAGTTGTGCTTCTCATAGCATTTTTTACATCCTTTTATCGACATTAAACACGTGCTTCAATAACCTTTCCCATTTTGTGACAATTCACATTAATGGCATTAGTGGGATCAAGCACGATGCTTTTCATATTCCTCGCTATCTGTTACGGTTACAGTGAATGTAAAATTTTATGAGCAGTTTGCTCGTCCTGGATGGGCATGGGGATTATGCATCGCTACATGAAGTTAAAATGGCTTTTAGTCTTTTATGTTTGAATATATCGTTGCCTCGTCAAACCCTTCAGAAGCCTCTACTAAAAGATTCCTACGCGAAACACAGGCCACCCTCACAGCACTTATAGATGAATAGAAACAAACTTATTCCAGCATCTCTTCAGATCGTTGCATGGAATGCAAACGGCCTTAGAAACAAAATTTTGGAGCGCCAAGGTTTCACCCATAGAAATCAACCAGATGTTATTCTAATAAGCGTGACACAGCTGAGTCCCTCGGACAACCCTAAAATAAGGGGTTATCTCCTATAAGGAAACGACAGGTTCGATTATAGAGGCGGCGGACTGCCATCTTTATTAAAAATTGGTCATTCTGTCCTTATAAGGGCTGGCTTAAAGGGGCGAAGCAAGAATGCTTTTCATCTTTCCCGTTATCTGTATCGGACAGTGTAGGGATAAGGTGTTATTGAGCTATTAAAGCTCTGATCATGGCAGGAGGGTAACAGCAATAGCCGAGCATCAGTTAGGACTTCATCGGCTACAGCATTGCCATCCATTACCTTCCAAGGGTATTAGCCAACATTTTGCATTCTGTATAATCTTCATACTTCAGATATTTAATATATATATATATATATATATATATATATATATATATATATTTGGTGTCTTTATTTTTGCACGTTATTACAAATATTTTTCTTTAATAATCATTAATTTCATTTAAAAAACACTTTGAATTTATTTATATTTATTTTTTATAGAAATAAATTATATAAATATGATTCTGAAGAGGTTTCAAACATGTGCATGGTGTTCCTATACTTTACAACATCTCTTCCGCCGATACGATCAGCATTTTGTCCTTTAGTCCTACCTTTCTGATTAAACCCGCCCCAATAGAAATTTGCTTTTCTCGTAAAACGTACAATAAATGCTCTTCCTTGCTGTAAAAACTTGAAGGCATTGTGGGATAGGAATGAAATAATCGCATAGCAGACGAGACATTTTTCGTTTAGGAACAGCGAGGTTTTCCTCTTAAAACTATCTTCTGTCGTTTTATCATCAACAACAGCCGGCTTCTTTTTCAGTTATATATTAAAAAAAAAACTTTTGTTCTCTTAGTTATACAAAACATCGAAAAGTTACCCTGATTTTAGAAAAACATTGACAGGCTTTAACATAAAAATTTACATATTACTTATGTGAGACGTAGTTGCTTGTGAAATTTACATACAGTTGTTTATGCGAGAAATTTACATAGAGTTACTTGTGTGAGTTACATAGAGATACTTAGGTAAGACGAAGTTACTTGTGAAAGTTACAAAGAGAAAAGAGAAATATGGATTATAAAGGAGTGACAGAGCAGAATTTGTGTAAAGAATGAATAATGCAGAGAAAATCGCTCAAATCATACTATGTGGTTTGAAATTGTGAAACGAAATTGAACTGCTTTGACGTCTATAAACAAAACACTCTGACTTAACAAGGAAGAAAAAGGAACGCAGGAGTCCTATGGCCCAAAAGGTCAGATAGCAAGTGGACAGGCTTGTTGAAACAATATACAGTGCGGAAACACATATGACTGAAATTTGAGTGTTGTTGTTCTGACAATGAGGGTCACGTGTACCATCGTAAACAACCAAACAGTCGTGAATTATCAACGCAATAAGAAAGCAAGTGAATAATAACAAATATTCTAGTTAACACATATAGCACTAATCGTGGGGGGGGGGAAGCACTTCAGTATATTTTTATGCACAACTATGACAAGCTTTATCATAAAGCTTTCTATAATTGTTACAATATGAGGAAATTAAATTTTTTCCCGACATTTGGGACGAGTTTGATAAAACATACTATAATTCGATTATTCAGCATTTTAGAATCCTGTGTAGAGTTCGTGTCTTTTAAGTAGTTCACTATCACAACTCTAACGCTAACGTTGAAAATATCTGGATATGAAAGAATAATGGAATTCGATTCTTTCGTTCAAAATCAAGGTTGATATTTGAGATAATTCAGCTATATGATGGAAATTATTGGGCCGAAGAAGGTTTAAATTAGGAAGATGTCTAATAAATTTAAATGATATTTTAAGGCATTTATAAATTCGACTGTGTGTCTTCTGTAATGAAATTCTTTCTAGCTACTGGTACTTAAAATTACCATAGTATCAATGTACATGGACGTTTTTAGAACATGGATACTTCTAGATTGAATATAGTTGATGTAGATAGTCGTCAAGTTATCATGTGATTTATATGAATCGTGTTTTTTAAAAAAATAATTTCTGAAATATTGCACTATAGAATACTGATGGTAGAGACTTTTCTTATATAATATAATCTAAATAGCAAAATTATGCACCAATAAAGATTATTATGTAAAATACGATTTCAGTGTAATTATATTTTATTTTTTATATATTTTTATTATATATCATTATATAACATATAATAATTATATTTTATATTCTAAGTAACATCTGTTTTATCATTCATTTAAAAATCGAGTTTAAATTTTTATTATTTATTTTATTTATTTATTTATTTTTTTAACTTGCTTAAATCGCAGTGGCTGAATCAGTTTGAATTCTACGATAATTTTTACATACCGCTAAATATAGTTGAATAGCGACTAAATCGTTTATTTATAAATAAATTCAATACATATGAATAATAAACAAATAATGATATTTAATGGCACATAATTAACTTTATAAAATACATTAATAAGTAATGCTTAATAATAAAATGCTTAAGAAACAATGGGAAATAATAAAAATCAAATAAACAAAAGCACTACATTTTAAAGCCATCAAAACTTTATTATTAGTATAATATTCCTCGCTCTTTCTTTAAATTAGGCTATTGAGAACAACATCATTAGTTTTTGGTTGTATGTTTATTATTTATATTGGTCTCTTAATAATGGAGATTTACGTATGGTTTATGTATACATACTAGTTTATTTTAATTAATTACAAAGTAAAGAACCTAATAATAATATATTATTTTATGTGATTATTTTTAATCCATGAAACGTTTTAAGATGAAAATAAAAATCTTTTTATATACGTGAAATTTCAGAAACCAAAGGAGGGGGGGGAAGAGGGGGCTAAGAGTTGAAAATGAATCAGTAATCGATGAGTAAATCAAATCCCAAACCACGATTTCGGCAGCCTTATTCAAAATTCCCTTTTACAAAACGAATTTTTTTCGTTTTTTCGATTATTCTGATTATTCTTTTCAACTTTTCTAATCAAGCTTGTTTTGATGCATTTATGCTGTTGAATATTTCTTCTCCTGTTATATGTTTCTGTAAGGGTTGGCAAATATAAAAGGTCGTCATGAATTTTTTGAATTTTTTCGTACCTAATGAACACTAGAAGATTTGCAAAATTTGTAATGTCGGTGGATTCATCTACCTGCAACGCATAATAACGACTCTTACGTATATTGGATAACAATGTTTGTTTTATATTTTCAGCCATTTCAGTGATTCTTCGATGAACGGTACTATTTGAAAGACAAATCCTATCAAAAGATCTTTTTGCATTATCTCCGATCATAATTTCCGCTATTATTTTTGTTGCAGGCTTGACCAAAGTTTCACCAATTGTTTCTGCTGGACCACTTTTTGCTATTAATAGCGACACACGATATGAAGCTCCTAAAGCCTTCATGTTTTCACCTCCTGACACGATCGACATCACTTTTTGAGATTCTTTTAAATTTTTTAGTTTATTTTGAAAAAATTCGACAGGTTTGTCCTTGCATTCATTATGTTTCGATTCAAAATGGCGATTTAAATTACATGGTTTCATGCTTTCATTTTTTAAAGTTTCACCGCAAATGACACATAATGGAATAGGTTCCTCTTCATTTCCGTCCATGAAAATCCACATTTCAAGTAATTTATATCATACTTACGAAGTTTTCTCATCTTCTTCCTAGTTGGTTCTTTAGAGATGTCAGACGACACACATTAATCAATTTCATTTGATCCAGATACAATATCAACATTTTCTTGTTGCTGACAGCTACTTGTATCTACTATGTTCCTCTCTTTTGCGTATTTTAAAAATCCAGTCTATAACCAGTGATCCATACTGAAGAATTTGAAAGGTTAAAAAAATTACCGTATTTAACGAACAGTCCTTCAACAAATGGCTAGTGAAAGCAGAACTCGAAACAGACAGCAATAGTAGGCCAGTAGAGATAAAGCAGCTATGAAGACGTCCATATGATTGGTGCGGTATTAACAAAAGATCGCGCTACTAATTGACAAAGGCAAGCCGACAGTTCAGTTGAAATGCTAATTCTCTTCAACCGAATTCCTTATATAATATCTGAAACACAATCACTATATATTTCTTAGTTTTAACACGTTCACTCAAACAAAACCATATGTTGGCGGTGCACCACATGGTTTTGATTGTCTACTATCTAGCATTTTATGTGGGAGGGGTCATGCGATTCATTAGTTCAGTTTTTACCCAGTTATCTCTAATTGCACTATTTGTTGAGAAACATATTACATAGCCTGCAGATGTCTCTGTATCTTATTCAGTGATACAATAGGAACGTTTTACGATCTTAAACTTAAATTTTATTCCATGCGTTAATGATGCATAGCCCAAAATTGCCACGGACCCCCTGAAGACCTTTCGCGGACCCCCGGGGATCCGCGTACCACACTTTGAGAAACACTGTTCTAGAAAATATGTGATTTTTATCCCTCGTAGATTAATAATAGTATTGTGGAATATAAAGTGGAAGTGTGCTCATATCTTCGTTGGAAAAAGATCTGGGTTCAAATCCCGTTTAAGACACGAAAAAGCTTTACGGCTTTTTCAACTGAAGGTAAGTTAGCTGGTCTCACAAAGAGGTATGAAGGGTTTTCCTCCCGGAAAATGTATGTGTATAAATATACTGTCTTAATGCAAATACAATTAAAACGTATGTCATTCATCGTAATTTCAATGAATACCAATACTGTATTTCACCTATCAAACAACTATGGTACTAAATATAGTGGTAAACTCATATACTCTAATGTTTTCAATTTAAAATCATATTAGCGTATCGGAATTAAAATATGTTAGATTTTTTATTTGCGACATATTTAATGAGTAGAAAGCTATCCAAAATTTTAGTAAAATCAGTTACAAAAGACATACACACCTTAAAGTTTATTATATCTAACGTTTATTAAAATGACATATACAGATAAAAATAAATGGCACCATCTCAACTAGGCCCCAAATACTGGCAGGAGTACCACAGGGATCTCTATTGGCTCCTTTACTTTTCACAATCTACGTGGCTGACATTCCTCAGAACCTGAGGACTACCATCACAGCCCTATATGCTGACGACACAGCCATAATGAAAAGATCTCTCCGCCCACACCTGGCGATCAGTCGTCTCCAGGATACCATCACAAAGCTAGAGAAATGGTTCTCCGACTGGAGGATACAAATAAACCCCGTCAAAAGCTCAGCTATACTATTCACCAGACGCAAAACCTTCATCCAAGATGATATGCATCTCCTCGGTAAAAAGATACCATGGCAGACAGAAACCAAATACCTTGGAGTACAGCTAGACAAAAAGCTAAATTTCAACAGTCACATAAAGCTCATAGGCACAAAGACATCCAGAACCATAGCCCAACTCTATCCCCTGATCAATCGCAACAGCAAATTGGATAAACGCAACAAGCTGTTATTATATCAGATGGTAATACGACCAGTAATCACATATGCATCCCCGGCATGGAGTCACACATCCAAATCTAACATCTGGAAACTACAGAGGATACAAAACAAATGCCTGCGGATGATCTTGGACGCTCCATGGTTCGTCAGAAACACGCAGATCCACAGAGAAACCGGAACCCCTGACATCCGTTCTCTCCTTCATGACCATGCGGAAAAGTTCTTCAGCAAGGCACATTCTCATCCCAACCCACTAATCAGACATAAAAGACCTAAGGCAATTCTGCTTTCAGCAGAACAGAGCTAACTCCATAATTCACGAAGTGCGAGCATAAGACTCACAACCTCCCCCCATCAAGCTTCTCGACACAGATAAAGGGGAAAATAAAAAGCATTTTATGCTTCACCCAGCAAGCCAGTAACGTTGTTGTTGTTGTTGTTGTACAAAAATGGGAGAAGAAAATTCACCGACACTGCACGTAGGATGATTGCAAGATGGCGGCTCGCGTGTTAGTGTTTCGTGTCGTGTATTATTGATGGTGAACTGTGAATGAATTTGACTGATATGTTTTTAGAGATTTATGCATATTCATTAGTAATATCAGTTAATTGCTTGCTGCCATAAACAGGCCCTTTATTTTCCATACTGGTTCATCCAGGTAAATCAATTGAATTTACAAAGGGCGATACGCTAGGCCTACTGCTGCTAGTATCGCAATTGTTGTATTTCATATCGTGACATCTTATTGCTGGTAGACACCTTAGTGTGTCTACGGGATTTGCTAGTGGACCCTCAAAAGTTCACAGGATTATCTTTACCTGCTCGGAACACCTGAGCAATCTCTACTCTTTCTCCATCCGTGTCTTAACACATTTCCAAATTATTGTCATGGCAAAACTGCTGAATGAGGCCAAATTCGAGGAAGTATACTTCGAATTCCTCAGACTAGGAAAGCTGCTGAGTGATAATTGGCCAGGAAAAGTCAAACTCTTTGACACATTTCCCCCCACAGCAGTCTCAGAGGATAATATGGTTGACATGAGTGAAGAGCCCATAACTCTGACGCAATCAGATTTAGCACACTCCTCAAGTATGCAAGATGCTGCATCACAAGACAGCAGTTATCATACCTTGGAAACAGATATAGAGTTCCAATTGGTGAAAAGGAAGAAGAAAATCTCCACCAATGTGGAAGAACCCAAAACAACAGGGAATAGTCATAAAGAAAAGATACCACCAGCAATATTAAGGGATAAGGAAAAATGGATCCCTGTCTCATCAGCCCTAAGAGAACAAAACATCTCATTCTTATGGGCTAAAAACTCAGATGAGGGAGTTAAAATACAACCCACTACTGTCTTAGATTACAGACAGATGACCAGATTTATGGACAATGCTAACGTCCCATATCACACCTTCACTTTACCCAGCGAAAAGAACCTGAAGGTTGTTCTACGTGGGATAGCTGAAGGTATCACTCCTGAAGATGTGTCCACTGATCTCTCCAGACAGGGCCTGTCCCCAGTTAAAGTGAGGCTCAGACCAGATAAAAGACCAACGCCTTTGATGCTGGTGGAAATAAACAACACACAATAGCAGATCTATGAACTGACTGCAGTATGCGGTCTCAAAATTTCAACTGAGCCTCTCAGGAAAAGAGCATCTGCAGGTCAGTGTCATAGAAGCCAAAGGTTTGGTCATGCCCAAAAATTATGTAAGGCAGCCTTCAGGTGCTTGAAGTGCGGCGAGGGACACCAGACCATCTCTTGCACCAAACCTCGCATAACTCCAGCATGCTGTGCAAACTGCAGAGGACCTCATCCCGCCAACTACAAGGGGTGCCTTTCCAATCCAAAAAATCGAGGACCAACAAAAGTCAATCTTGCTCCGCCACGTAACAATGTTTTAAGCAACCAAACAAACCGTCTTCCAGTCCGAAACTCCTTGCCTTCTACCTCACAAGAAGGAACAACCATGACCAAAACATATGATGAGGCTGCAAGAACTAAGCCTCCTACATCTCTCGAGCTAGAAAGCTCCAACATAGCATCCGTTTTAACAGCCTCACTTGCCACTATGCTGCACAAATTCAGCAAGACATGCCCCTCAACATCTTCCAGAAGAGATTCCTGCAAAGCACTCAAAACATTATAATAGCCATCTGTCATGAATAATAAATTCACACCAAAAGCTCTTAAGATAATAGCATGGAATGCAAATGGATCGATGAACAAGATTTTGGAACTTCAAGAATTTTCAACTCGTCTCAGTGCTGATATCATCTTGATTGGTGAAACACACCTAAGACCAGCTAATAACCCAAAAATCCGTGGATACACTATGTACCGAAATGACAGATTTGGCACAAGAGGTGGAGGCACAGCCATATATATATAAAGAGTTATTTGAATCATAATACAATAGACAAGCCCAAAACGGTAAACCTGGAGGTGACCGGTCTGGAGGCATATACCTTCAATGCTGGGAGTCTCAAGATCTATGCTGCTTATAACCCTCCGAGCATTCCTCTGCTGACAACAGATCTGGACTCCATACTTGGTCCAAATGACTCCATAATAATAGCAGGAGATTTGAACTCAAAACACACATCTTAGAACAGCTCATCAACTAACACCAAAGGCCACACACTTTTAAACTATGCAATGCTCAACTCTGTTGTAGTGCCCGGTCCCACTGAGCCCACCCATTTCAGCCCTTCGGGTGGCTCGGATGTGCTGAAGATTGTCATCTTTAAAAAGTTAAGATACCAATTCAAATTGGAATCAGTCAACGAATTATCTTCTGACCACAGTCCCATAGTGTTTAATCTAGGTTCATCAGATCAATTCTCTCCTCTGCACACATTCATACCATGGGACAAGTTAGCCAAGGTTCTTCCCGATCATATTGGTCCACTACCCAATATCAGTAAAAAGGAAGAGATTGACACAGCAATAAATAACTTAACCATACAAATTCAGAAAGCAATTGAATCAGTCAGACAATCCTCTGTCTTCAACCCAACCAACCGTATCCCTGAAGAAATCATGGATCAAATCAGAGCAAAAATAGAGCCAGGAAGAGATACCACAATACAAGAACCCCACAAGATAAAAAAAGTATTGAATAATCTAAACAGGTAGGTCCGAGAAGCTCTTCAAAAGCACAGAAACCATCAATGGGAAACTACATTGGCTAACATCAACACTGATGATCATTCTGTATGGAAATTCTTAAGAGCAATCCGCACCAAAAAGCAACGCATACCCCTATACAAACCAAGAAAGGGAAAGTTCACAAAGATGAAGAGAAAGCCGAAGCACTAGTAGATAACCTGGAATCTCAGTGCAAGCCATCGTATACAAATTTAAATATCAACCTTATGTACAAGATACATCGTCATGTTAGGACAACCTTAAGACAGAACACAGGTAACTCCGAACATATCACTCCTACAAATTCCAACAGAGATGATAAATATCATCTCCCATCTAAACAATAGAAAAGCTCCAGGATCGGTGGCATAACTAACATAATAGTAAAACTACTTCCAAGAAAGGCCATTGTCCATCTCGTCAACATTACAAATGCCATCTTTAGATTCCAGCATTTCCCTACTACATGGAAATCAGCCACAATCATACCACTGAAAAAGCCAGGAAAAAATGCTCACCTTCCCGAAAGCTACAGACCCATAAGCCTATTATCCAGCCTCGGAAAGGTGACAGAGAAAGTGATCCTCTCAAGATTCCAAGCAGAAACAGATAAATTAGGAATTTTGCCTAATGAACAGTTCGGATTCCGTAGGGCCCATAGTACAGCTCAACAGTTGCACCGGCTAGTAGAAATCATTACTAAAGATTTCAACTGGAAACTCAATACAGCTGCCATCTTCATCGACGCAGAGAAGGCGTTTGATAAAGTATGGCGTCAAGGTCTTCTCCACAAACTGATAAAATTTAATTTTCCAGTCAGGTTAATAAAGGTAATACATTCTTACCTGAAAGACATATATATGTAGGTTAGGGTGGGCGAAAAGGTTTCGACCAGACGCAGGATCTCGGCAGGCGTACCTCAAGGATCTCTTCTGGCACCTCTCCTGTTTTCAATCTATGTAGCAGACATCCCTCTGAACCCAAGAACAACATTCACTGTATTATATGCAGATAATACTTCACTGATGGCAAGATCACTCAGCCCAAAACTGGCAACTAAAAGACTACAATCTAGCATACACACTTTAGAAAAGTGGATGTCAGACTGGAGGATCCAAGTTAAACCCCAGAAAAGCTCAGCTATATTGTTTACTAGAAAGAAAATGCATACCATGGAGGATATTTATTTATTGGGAGTAAAGATTCCATGGCAGACTGAAGTTAAATATCTTGGAGTGATTCTTGATAATAAACTCCTATTCAGAAAACATATTAGTTACATTACCTCAAAGACATCCAACGTCTTAGCACAGCTCTACCCTATGATCAACAGACAAAGTAAACTGGACACGCAAACAAAATTAACAATTTACAAGATGATAATTCTACCGGTTATCACTTACGCATCGCCAACATGGAGCCACACCGCAAAATCAAACATTCTAAAACTCCAAAGATTACAGAATAAGTGCCTGAGGATGATTCTGGATGCCCCTTGGTTTATAAGAAACACCCAGATCCATAGAGAAGTTAATATCCCTTATATCTCTTGCTTTCTCATAAATCTAACTGAGAAGTTCTTTACCAAGACAAGTAACCATCCAAACCCGTTAATCAAGGAAGCCTCGGAATATAATGAAGAAGAAATCAACAAATATAAAAGACCAAAATCTATTTTAAGCTCAGCTGAACACAACTAAGTTCACTGCCCTCAATGGGCGAGCATATAGCTCACAAACACTCCATTCAAAGTTCTTCCATTACAAGACAAAGGGGAATATGAAAAGCAATTTTGCTTCACCCATCTAGCCAGAAATGTTAATGTTAATGTTAAAGTACAAAAATGGAAGGAAAATGGATATTGGAAAATCGATCGACCGTGAGATGCGGTGATTAAAACCCTTGGAGGGTAATGGATGGCAATGCTGTAGCCAATGAAGTTCTAACTGAGGCTCGGCTATTGCTGTTACCCCTCCTGCAACGATCAGAGCTTTATATATTATTATTTATATATTATTATATATAATAATATATATATAATAAGCTCAATAACACCTTATCCTTACACTGTCCTCTAGAGATAACGGGGAAGATAAAAAGCATTATAAGAAAACTCCTTATAAGGACTATAAGAGTAAAAATGGAATTTGCAAGGAAATTCCACTGGTCCATAAAAATTTTTATTTTTCATGTTGATTGGATTTTAACGGTATAGATAGATGCGAACACAGGTTGATAAGACATTTATCATATTGATTGTATAGATGCGAACACAGGCTGAGTATGTTTTAAGGCTTCCGTTGATTCCAGGAACAATTTCTCTGACTTGTAAAAGCTTCTGTGCAGCACTTTTGTTTTTTCCCAATCGATCCTGTGTGCGAGGATATCCAAAGCATGGTCTTCTAGACCCGATTTGCCATAGTGAATGTGCTGGATATATTTTTTGTGTTCACTGAGGCGGATGTCCACAGTTCTTCCTGTCTCTCCATAGTAGGCTCGATGACATATTTTCCCCCAACTTTTGGCGCCTAATTAGGACTTTAGTCTATGTGTTGCACGCTACAATTGCTCATACTAGTTCCACTGTTACACAGCATTCTGGTTGTCTCGCTACTGTAAACAACGTTTGTGTGCTCTGAAGATGTTGGATAGAATACCAGCGAAATATTAGCAATTAAGTCAATAAATAGTTATTTTCTTATCAATCTGTACTCTTAAAATCCAATCAACATGTGCGACGAACACATAAGCCTTTCCATACGGTTAATAAATTTTTCAATTTTGATATATAATTGAATAGCACCGAGATATATAATAGCACTGAGAAGCTTATTGTCCTAATCAAAGCAACAATGAGAAACACTCGGCGTCCTAATAAAAGTCAGAACATGTCGAGACCAGTATGCGTAAAAAAGGCATGTTCGACAACGGATTCCCGACCCTGTTCACTGTTTAATACAGCTCATTCCTTTCCTTACCGTGTGATGATACAAAGTAAGTTCCCTTTTACGGGAATGTGCGGCACCATGTAAGTCCCCCCCCCAAATTTTATCCGGGCTTCGGAACCGGCATGCTTACGAATCACACCTATGGCTGGGTCAGTATTCCTGACTGTAGTCCGTGTGTGTCGACGACGGGTTTGCCTGCTTGCGGGATGAAAACCCCTAGATAAACTGCGGGAAAAAACCCTGCTGTCCACGCCCAAGACCGACTAACTTGGCTATGGCTGAGAAAGAGCCTTAAGTTCCTCATGTCGTCGACGGAATCGAACCTAGGACACTCCTTCCCCAGGCATATGGTTGCGAAGCGCAAAGCCACTAGGCTAACCCGCGAACATATAGTTCATGAAAAAGTTCATCAGAGATACTGATCACTACAAATTTTGACGTAATGTAATAGTTATCTATATTATAGGCAGGATAAATAGAATCTATTTATAAAATAGAAATCGGTTCGTATAAATATGAAACTGAAGTTTATTGTAAAAACGAAATCAGTGTTGAGATTCAAAAAACCGGACAGAGTTTTTTGAAACCTGGATATTATCAAAAATGGACGAAAGATTTTTTCCCCTTGAAAACAAAAGGATACTCACATGCATTTTGGAGCACTATAAGTGAATCATACAGATTATTTAATGAAGCAGATATTATCAAATACCAGCAAATTAGGGATGGACTGGGCGTGTTTATATGCGTTCAATATCAGACCAGGAAAGGGGGGGGGAGAAGGAAAACGTAAAAGATCTAAATTTTGCAATGAACATGGAAGATTGGCAAAAGGTTCTGAAGATGCCAGAACCCACATAAGACTGTTGCTTATTATTATTTTTTTTTATTAAAATACTAATGCAAATTAAATCCATACTTGTTTTGTGACTCACACTCACAAAAGTTTCTAAACCTACAGTACATTAGTTTGCGGTCCAAGAATTTTTTTTAATATTTTTATTTACCCTTTATATTTTTATCTTATTTTTTACGTAGAGATCGAACATGGATCCTTACAAGTCACTTCAGGCCTCCAATAAGCGGGAATGTGGTCTTACACCGAACGATAAAATTCATCTCCTACTTGAAGACCATCACAAGCATCTATTCCCACGCCGGGATTCGAATTCATAGCCTGTTGCATGAAGAGCGCATGCGTCAAGTACTCAGCCAATTATGATTAAAGAGGTACATTTAACATTTGTTAAATTTGCTCTTTAACTTATGTTTCCCAAATATTAGTATCTGATATATGTATATAGACACTGATTGTTCTTCCCACCTTGAGAAGTTGTTTAGACAATGTCTATAGATAGATAGTGAATTTCTTGCTGTTTGGTCTTTGTGGCTAGATTTGTTGGTGATCTTAGAATAATCCTTGACGATTAAGCATGAATTGCTGCTATGAGATCTAAGAATATTTATATTCATCCTTTACGAATGAATTAATTTTAATGATAGAAATGAAGGGCGCCTGTCAGTTTTGTTCTCATCGACTCCTCAAGGGTTCTGGTGACCGACTTTGAGTCAGGAGGCGTCCAAACAGCATTGCAACAGCTCTTGCAGAAATTATTTCAAAGAACATAAAATCAATATATATCCGTATTGTACACGAATGAATGAGGAATGCAATAGAACCACTCACCATCCCCCATTCGATAATACGAACATGTTTACCACCACAAACAGGGCTCAGGACTTTCCAACGTTGGTGCCAACAACATCTGATCCTGAGGAGGTGAAATGGACAAAAATTCACAAAAACATGAACGAGGAAAACAAAATTAAAAAAAAAAAGCTCTCAAGACAGAACTTCCACCACTATATCTTCGAACACACACTAGTCAACGAAACTCAGAAAACGGCAACACCATCACCGCCTGTTGATTGAACACAAGACAAAGAAACGGTTGAAGAAATGGAAGTTACAATCAAAACATCAATAAAGCACCAGGGATCATGCTTACGAACAGGTAAAAAATCAAGACCCTCTATCTATAGACAGCACGGCATGCAATTCGCTGCTTTCTACTACTATTGCTCAATTAAGCTGATGTATCATCCTTATATAACACTTTAACAGAAATAGCTAAAAGGGGGGGGGGTTACTTTACTAATCACTAACACCAATAACAACTCTTCCATGCGATTGCTCTAAATGTCTACGCCTGTTTCTCTGTGCACAGCGCACTGTTTGAAGAATATATCAAATTCATGTGCTTTCATTCGGAGAATAGTTTTATCGGTTGTGAAACTATGAAGCTTCTGGTGTTTTAGAGATCCTATCGAAAGGAGGAGGCAATCATTGTCGTCCGACTATTCTAGGCTGGGTTTTCAATGTGCAGACATCTAGTTTTCTCTACAGACTGGAAGTTTGAGGGAAGGGTCATCCACTTCCTTATCATACATATAATAACATACACCAACGATGCTTCTTCACATTCCTGGAACCCTTCGTTTACAGAGTCAGTGCATCATCGCATTTGTGGACTGGAAATGCATCGAAGATACTCACTATGACAAAGGGGGGGGGGGGGCTAACAGCAGTTCTGTACCAGTAGCATGTCGTAAGGAACTCCAACTTGACTGCAATAACCATAATTTAATTGACATTTCGAGCAGGAAATATCTGAAAAGAGTTGGTATCACATGATCACAGGAGGAGTCTACAAGACTCGATTATCCAGGAAATTTGAGTACACAGTGTTACCCTAAGGAACACAGCTGATAATTCAATAACATATCACAACATGGTTCTGTTAAAAATCAACTTACCCTTAGTCATCAAAATATAACACCTAAAGGACGTTGGAAACTTCCAACAAATTTCTCTAGCATGTTTAATGGGATTTGCAGTTGCTATGCGACAAATAGGAGGGGAGGGAATCCAATGGGATTCCGTTTCTTTAGAAGTTACCTTAGCTTACAAAGACTTAAAGCCCTGGGCTGGATAAGTCATATGCATCTAACTATATATCTGCTGAATTTGTCAGCAGCTGTGCAATTTTTATCTCCCAAGAGCGAGAGAGAGAGAGAGAGAGAGAGAGAGAGAGAGAGAGAGAGAGAGAGAGAGAGAGAGATCCACATAGTTTGGGTGTAATTGGAGGTCCATTTGATTAACAAACATAGACGACAAGATATTCACCAAAATGATTTGATGTTGCATGAAAACAAGTGGGAAATGCGCGTACTAGTACTCAAGAGCATGGGGATTCAGAGCAGGCCGATGCAGCTCATCCTATTCTGCTCCGAGATCTCATTTGCCTCGTGATGAACAAGCAACTTTCACTCGCCCCCTGTGTCAGTGGATATCGAAAAGTAGTAATTCGATAGTGTAAACCGCAACTTCCCACATTATACCTAAAAGAAAGTCGATGTGGTCCTTGGTGTGCCAAATGTAATGAAAAAAATTTACGAGAAAGTTGCAACATCAATACATTATCAGAGCCTATTCTATATTCAAAGGAATTTGATAAGGTTTCTCCCCCACCAAACTTTTTTCTCTTGTCTCTAGTATTGAGACCGTTTTTCCGAAGAAATTACGACTCTCATGCAGTGAGAGAAGTAGCTATACCAATAGCCTCTAATCATAGCAAGAGTGCTCTGTTTGGAGACATTTTCTTCATCATAGTACGACAGTTTAGTGTGGTCAACAGTCTTTGTGATAATCCAAAAAAACTAGAATCAAAATCTTTGGAAATTTCAACTCGAGAAGCCTTGTGTAGGCAATCCTGCCTGCGTAAGTCTTCAAGACCTGCTCCACACAATAAATATAACTAACATAAATGAAGCACAAGAAAAAAAAAACAGTCATATAAGGGATATTTCTCCATGTTCCATCTATTTTAAGGGTTTACGTTTCCTACATACCTGTTTTACTATTATAATTCAAACCAAAAAAAGAAAGAAAAGAAAGCAGTGACTTCATATCGCACAGCAGTATTTTAATAAAATATTTCCTTGGACATTTCCTTCCCTATTTCGGACCACTTGGTTGTGCTTATCGTGTACCAAGATGGTGCCAGAATGGTACTATTGGATTGCACTATTCAATGGTACTATTGTCTCACTCACGAAACTGAAGACTTGGATACAAAAGAAGAGATGCGTTTCACAAACATTAAAAAAGTTTGATGAAAATATTTCACTGGAACTTGACTTGGAGGACTGTTTACAGCCTTCTCCTGGTGAAATGGATAAAATCAGAATATCGTCCTAGACTGTGAGATCCATATTGTGACGTCTGCATGCCACGGCATTGAAACAGTCTTCATAGCGTATCTAGCGGATGTTTGGTGAAGTATTTAGGATCCCAATGAGCCATCTCCCAAAGGACCATCTCCTTTTTTTGGAGATGGTCCTCTTATTGTTCCTTCACCCAAAGAGGGGAAAAACCAGAAATACTAGCTTTTCTTCATAAAAAATGTTAAAATATCATTTTTGGAAAATACAGTATAAAACATCTACTCACAGACGAGAAAATAATTTACCATACAATTAAAAACTGTTTATGCTTCCATTTGTTGTGTTTAGTGGCGCAGGAAAGTAATAAGTAATTAGTATTTCTTAAGTAAGTCATGGAAATCTGCCAGGGAAAAAAAAAGTTTATGAATGGGTTACATAAACCATCGGGAACACCTCATAGCAGCAAACTAACCGAAGAATATACTAACTAACAAAATTACGCAACCATTTCCACAAGGTTCTGGAAAAACACAATGCATGAGTAACCTCTTCATCCAGGGAAGTGCAGTAATCATAAACCCGATGGCAGCCAACGTTTTCTAGTATAATTTCAAAATGCAGCACCTGAAGTTTTCCATCATATTAAATCAGTAATTACACAGTTTCATTAGTCTACTAACCCCTCAACAATGTTTGTCAGCGCTTAATCTTTCTTGAAAACAAGATTACATCCTGCAACTCTCATCTTCTTCCTCAGGATTCTGCGGATAACACACCGCTATTCAAATACAGGAAGATATTCTTCAAAAAAAATCTAACAGACATCTACTGCTGTCCAGTCTTCACAACATGCAATGCACCCATGCTCTTTTATTGAGATGCTATTTACCCACTAGAAACGCACAGAAAAAGGATCATCTCTCTCTCTCTCTCTCTCTCTCTCTCTCTCTCTCTCTCTCTCTCAGTTGAATCTAAAACAGAAAACTGGCAAAAGTTTTCTAATAGAATAAAAAACAAACAAACTAAAAAGCAAAATTCTAATACCAAATCGAAAAATGATGGCCTTCAGCAGTCCAAAGCATCTAAATCTCCATCCGACTATGAACCTAATTTACAATTCATATCGTCCGGCACCTTTTTTTCTCTGCTATCTACCGCAACAGGAAAATATATCATTCCCTGACACCATTCCGTATGGTACATGTACGGACAATACAGTATACAACATCATTCCTCCATTCATAGCAGTATCTACATTCCTAGACAGCATTCTTTGCATATGTGTGAGCATGCTGGATGATCAACAGCCTAATACTAGGTACAAAATACTAAATCAGCTTAAAGAATTATATTAATGTTGTTATCAGAGATGTATGAGTATTACAATCAATCACTGATAACAGCGGTAACACGAACTTAAACTGTTCACACAGAAATACAGCCACTAGCTGAACCTCAGTAGGCATTTAACCTTCAGCTGAAACAGTAGCAACAAGTTTATTATCTAGCGTGAAAGGAATATCACTCTAGAGAATATTCTATCCCCACGTCTCACTCAGATGGTGCATTGTCAGATCCCTACCATTCTGGGATTATGGGACCACGGTGAATAGATAGGCATTATCAAATCTACTATTCAGATGATCATGCCAAGATCACATCTGAAGCTGAACTTTGACAATTATAGTGCATTAGTGCTTATAACTGCCAAGAAGACCAGATATTTCTTGTAATCTGGTAATATTGCAGTAATACTCCAAAAATGTATCAGTTTTACACAAATTACACCAATATTTTCAGCATAAGGAATCCTTCACCATCTCAGCAAAACACAACGTTACTGGAATCTACCTTACTAGAGTGGAGCATTCACATCTGATGCTAACATCGCACAATGTCGGACAATACCCACCACACTCCTTCTATGCTACAAAAATTACCGAATTTATGGGGGATAGTACTTGGAGAATCGCATTCTCTGCGATCCAATAGGGACCTTTTGGGCAGTCTACATGTAGCGTTTTATAAACAAACTGGAGACCAAATTTACAGTTTTTATACTCAAAAGAAGAATACATCATCCACACAACCAAGAAAATTTCCAATCTGCAACTATCTCTTCGTCACTGTGAAAACAGTAACATAAAATTTGAAAATGTTTTGTAAATGACTGACATGTCTGTGTTGATAGCCAGCAACCGATCAGTAGATCAGAATAATAAAAGGCACTGGATAGTCGAATTTAATAGAATAATGAAATAAAGATTAAGACCAATATTATTATTAGATGTAATAAATTATAATAGGAATCCAAGCTATTCGTAATATTTTTCAGATATTTCTACAGAAAAAAACATGTTTAAGAAATACAATATATTCTATTAAGAAATAGGATGTGATATTCTACTAACAAACAAGAAAATATTATATTAACATTAAAATTAAGAATTATTAACAATTATTGATAATTATTATATTAACAACTATTATATTATCCTATTAATAAATACGATGTTAACAAAGGTTTATATATTAGCAAATAGGATACTATTCCATTAACAAATATTAATATTCTACGCATACAAATAGGATAAATTTCTGTTTAGCAAAGGCTAATATTTTATTAACAAAGGGATAATATTCTATCGATAAAAACTAATTCTATTAAAATATTAATTTTGGTTAATCAACTAGATAATATGCAATTAATGAAGGCTAATATTCTGTTAGCAAAAGACTAACATTCTATTATCAAACATGATAATATTCTGTTAACAAATAGGATAATGTTCTAATAACGAAGGCTAACGTGACGGTTCTTTATAAGAATCGTTTCAGATTAATTAATGTATTTTGTGTTGAGTAAGCGATTAACTCAGTTAAGACAAAAGCAAGATCTTTTGTTACAAGGATCGTTTATTTGACACTTGTACACATCCGGTTCCATTAGCACCCACAATTCCGTTCGCCAGGAGATGACCAGTGTTCTATGTGTTTCTTACGGTACGGGAATCGCATTTATCCTTTGATTACAGCGTTCATCCAAGGACGTGGCCTCTTTCGCACTTGCAAAATAAAGTGGGTCACCGAGTAGCTACCGCGGTATATGTAATGCGTGTTCAGTTTAAACCGCCTTGCATTCCATAATGGTTTCCTTGATCCTAAATAGGAAGTGGAAAAGTGTGTTTTTTTCTTTCTCTCTCTCTCTCTCTGTCTTTCTCTTCTTCTCAAAGGTTCTCCGTGCCCTTGAGGAGAAGCCTTCAGTCATTTCACAACCACGTGTTTCCAGTTCGTACTTGTTTTATTTCATGTACGAGTGTTTTTGGCGGCAAAACGAACGCCCATTCCCGAGCGATATTACTCCCTCCGTCATGTGTGGTGTGTCCACAACACTCTGGCGCTATTGGATGATGTCGAGGACAAGCGGATCGTACGCTTGCGTCATAGGAGATATGCGTATATAGCTGGTGTAACGACAAGACGATTTCGTCATTACGAAAAAAGCCCCTGTCGTCAAGAGTGTTACGGAGCGAACCCCGAAGACCGCTGTTTCGTAGAAATTATCGAACGTTCTTGTTGTTTTTTTCCCCTTATTTTTTTTTAAGTGACAAGTAATGAACATTTCTAGTCAATCGATAGTTCCTCGTCTGAAGGAAAACGCGTTCGTAGACGCTACGTTTAGGCCGCTCAATTGTCGTAAGTCTAAGATGGATATCAAAGTCTGTCTGTTTGGTCCAGTCGATCACGTGCAAACGGAGAGGTTTCTGAGGGAGCAGAACGCCGTGCTCGACAGGGAAGCCATGGAGAAATACAACTTCGACTTTCGAAACGAGATCCCTCTTCCCGGAGACTGGGAATGGGAGGCAGTTGGTCCTAACGATGCTAACATACCGCCTGTATACGGCTCTATGTGTTCCGCAGTAAAGGAAGCAGTCTCACAGACTTCTAACCGTTTCTCGGTAAGCGGTGAATCGAGGCCGACTGTAATCGTGAATTCCGAAGATAGCACTTGTCATGGCGACAGATGCAGTACTCCCAGTGAAGGACAGAACGCAGATCAACGAGTTATGACAGGTGAGTTGCACTTCTCGTATCAATTACGAAAACAAAGTCGTCCGTCTATTTTTTTTTCTTTCTTATTACTTTAAAAAAAAACAATAATTGGAAATCGTCACCAATTAAAATTATATTTATTGATAGTAACTGCATATTAATTTAAAATTGTTAACTTTTATTTAAATTATTCAACTTATCGGTTATCATGCAGGGTATTTTATATAGATAATAATAACCTTAAAATATTGCTGGTAATTTCATTTACCATTAATACTGATAAAATTTTTCATTTTTAGGTTATTACCCTATCAAATACAATAATTCACTACACTTTGCAATACAAGCATTATTATTATTATTATTATTATTATTATTATTATTATTATTATTATTATTATTATTATTATTTAGCTATATCTTAATATCCCGATTTTTCCTCCTCAAAACGGACGAATAAATTTTCCAGTGACTAGGTTAATTATAAATTGCATAACAGGTTATAAATAGGCTGTATGTGGGTCGAAATGACCATGAGGCTCACTGATAAAATTAATTGTAAAAAAGCAAGACTGAAATGTTTTTATTTTTTATATCATCCACATACTTGTTTATCTCTTTCCATTAAAATTTTTAGGTCTTATTTCTTCTTTTGTCAAACTAATTTCGTGAATGTAAACATGTATGAATACAAATATAAAATGTGCATGTATTGTAATACATGCACATTTTATATTTGTGTGTACACACAGTACGCTAACACAATGGTTACCAGTGCATCAAATAATAAATGTTCGAGAGAATAATGAAGTCATGTATTTTATTTTTACTTTTTTTTTCTTTCAAAATGCTTTACATTGTTCGCTAAGTATTTTATTAATTAATTCTGTGCTTTTTTTAATCTCAAATGAGAGAATTTCTAGAGGGAGGGGATCTAAAAGTTTTCAATAAATAAATTTTCTAATACCTTTTTTTTCTATTTCCCAAATGAAGTCTCTTTCAGTCCTAATTGACTTTTGGCAATCGGCAGGCACCCAATCGCCTCCCATAGTTGAGTTCATAGCTACCGATGATTTTGAAAATTTCGGAAAGAAATTTAGTCACATTTTCCACCATCTCGAGTTCCTAACTCCAACTGGTATTATTTGTCTAAACTAGTGTGAACTGTGTGATAGCCCTTTCTGAGTTACCGAATTAAAAAAACGAGTTTCTGGAAGAGGAGAAAACCCTATTAGTACCTGTGCTAAAAATTAACTAATTCTTGAACCGAATGAAAAAAACAAACAAACAAACAAACAAACTTAGAAATAGATCCTTTAGGGGAAGAACAGAATCAAACCTATCGCTTTCTGGAGATTTAGCATTAGAGAAGCCAATATGTTGCCACACGGTCACAAAAACGTTTTTCACTGCATAACAAATACGTTCATGGGATATATATATATATATATATATATATATATATATATATATATATATATATATATATATATATATATATATATATATATATATATATATATATATATATAGACAACAACTTGACATGGCAATGGTTGAGAAATGGAGCACTAAAGAAAGAAACAGAATCGGTATTTTTTTCAGCACAAGAACAGGCCATTAAAACCAACGTTATGAAGGAAAAAAAAACAAAAAAAAACAGTAAATGCAGTTGTGCAAAGAAAAGGAAGAAACGGTAGACCACATTATGAGTGGATACAGCAAAATTGTACAAATTGAGTACCGTAAAAGGGATGATAACGTAGGTAAGATAATTCACTGGCATTTATGTAAAACGTATCTAAAGACTATTGGAAGCATAAAGTTCACCAGAAAGTGGTTGAGAATGGAAAAGCTAATATACTCTGGGAACTCAAAATCCAGACTGACAAAAGCTTGGAATGTAATACACCCGATATCACAGTCGTTGAAGAAAGTGAAAACAAGGGTGTCAAGTTTATCGAAATATCAGTACCAGGAGATAGTCGGATTGACGACAAAGAAAATGATAAAATTACAAAATATCGCGATTTGCAAATCGAAGTTGAACGAATATGGCAAAAGAAAACGAAAGTTGTTCCCATAATAATAGGTGCTTTAGGCGCCATCCCTAAAACATTGAAAAAACATCTAGAAGCACTCGAGTTAGATGGATTAAAAATTGGGCAGCTGCAAAAGGCCGCCTTGTTCGGCACAGCTTTCATTTTCAGAAAGTATTTTCACAACTCATAGGGCTTGAATTAGTGGAATATAACCAGCCTTTTCTTAAGACTGAGGAAGCAAATCAAGCTTGGATGAATATTGTTTAATAAATTCATGTGTTTTATTTATTTATTTTCATGGAGTAAGCAGTTATAAGGCTTTTTTTATATTATATATTTTACCTGGGTCTCTTCTTTCTTTTGGGCTATCATTTGAGATTCTTTTAACAACTTTTGATATCACTGAAAACTAGACTTTGTATAGCATCAAGATTACATAATCAAACATGAACCCGTTGATTAGTTTTAATTTCCTCTTGAAGCTTTACAATGAATAAATTGCACTAAACAATGAAACAGGAAATTGCCAATGTTATTTGCTATCCATTGCAACTGCCAGTTCAATTCGAGCATTTCTTGATAATGTTCTGATCACGATTTTATGCTCAGAATGAGCGCATTTAAATTTTTCGTCTGTTTTTAGGGTCATATTATTTTAGTATAATATTTACATAGTGTATATTTATTATATAGATTTTTAAAAAATATTGCGGTTTTAGTCACCTTCAAAGTACATCATGTTTGAAGAATTTAGTTAAAATATAAAATTATATATAAAATTATTTCATACAACCCGTAAACAAGTTCGGTTAATTTTTTTTTTTTTTTTGGTTTTAAGGAATCAAAAACTAATGAACCTAAAGTTAAGAGTTTTTCAGTTTATATACAAAACAATAAAGAAATAAAATCACATATACAGAAATGGAGTATATTATAGTTCCATCCATATTTTATAGCTAAATATGGATAATTCAATAATATCCTCCATTTTAATATCTTATTTATGCGAAATTGAAGCCTTAAAGTTCTCTAGTTCAGTATTAGAAAAATACTGAAATAAATTATTAAATTACTACTATTAAATTATTTTCGCAAAAGTTAAAATGAAGGAAGAAGTATGAGATATGACAGACAGATGAATAGTTAAATTTAAACCCTCCTTACAATACGTTTTCCTTTAGTATGATATGGGTAATTTAGTATATACATCTCATCTAATATGTAAATTTAGCCTCTAGATCGATAGTTTATCAAAAAAATGAAGGTGCTGAATAATTTTGTTGTACTGAATAAAAAAATATTTTCAATTAGGAATTATATAGCAACATACTTTAATTATTTCTTCAATTTAAATATTATTTACATTTTTTTAAAGTAGGAAACTGTGTCTGAAAAAAATGACACCTTTTGTTTTCTTATATGTTAATTTTAAATAAGAAATGTTGCCATACTTATTAAATGTGCTGTTTTTTTCGCATTTCACTGTGTTAAATAACTGATAATTTGTTATTATGTTGTTATATTTAAATTTAAGCTTCAGGTAGTTCAAAATGCATGTATAGAAATAGAAACACTGTCAACCCCAGCATTAAGTTTGGTATTGGCGTCCATTAGAATATAGAATATAGAAACTTCTTGTATTGAACGAACTGCAAACGTTTTTCAGTATAAATGTGCCACATATCTTATGTCAATAATTTTTTTTTTACGATTTGATAATTTTTCTTCTAATAGCAAAATTAAATCTGAAGGCAGTTTTTTATTTTTTGTTCTATATCAAACGTAAAGAGTGTTTCTTTTTTAGTCTATACAATTTAAAATAAGAAAATAGTATAAGATTCCAAGGATCGATTATTCTAGATTTAATATTGATAGTTAAAACTACAATAACTAATTCTAATTAATAATGATAGATTATTTGAAAATAAAATTAATTAGGGAGCTATGCGTGGAGAGAAAAATAACATTCAGAAATATCTAAATGTCTGTCATAAACAATATGGAGTCAGTGTTATAATTAGGTATTACACAATTGTTTTCAAAAATAAAAATAAATAAATAATCATTTTAATTAAACATAAAATTCAGCTGAACGCATCTTCTTTATTTATATTACACATTTATGTAATTTCATTTAATATATTCAATAGTTCCTTTATTTTAAAATCATTTTAATCAAAATTAGGTATAAAATGTAAATTTATTTGTTTAAATGTTATTTATAAATCTATATTTCAATGGAAAGAGAGAATAATGGAGGAATGTAAGCAGATTGTTTACGTGTTTATCAGTAGGACTTGAAAGATTAATATCTGTCATGTTACTGTAAATTGAAACAAACAGCAAGATTTAGTGAAGATTATAATGCACCCCCCCCCCTTCTTTGCTTTGGTAACTCCGCATATGCAATTTGCACCACTGACCTTGCTTGCAATATTATCATGCTAAAACTCAGAACTGCATATAAATAAATTTGTTGGTTGTTAAGATCGCAACTAAAACGTCAACCTTAGTTCTTAAAATAACTGGGAGATGGACTGAATCCTTGACTATTTATCCCGTCATCTGAATGCAGAAAATCTGTGTGGATGGGGTGTTATTGAGCTAAAAGCTCTAGTCATGGCTGGGTAACGACAATAGCAGAGCCTCAGTTGAAACTTCGTTGGCTACATCATTGTTATTCGTTCCCCTGTACCAAAAACGTCAACCGCCCTATCAGTTTTCATTACAAATTTTCTCCATTTAAAAAAACAAAAAGTATATCACAATTTCTTATTAAAAATCACCAAAGAAAATATCGTTTTTAATTTAATTTTTATATTAATATTTTTAATTTTGCATTATACATTCTTTAATACAAATTTCCAAGAATTCTATTTTCCAACTAAACAGAATGACTCCACATTTATTTTCATGTTATTTTTTTCAACTTGTAGGCGCTTTTGTGAACTGAGTTGTCAATCTGTCAAAAGCGCGACTACATTTTGATGACGTCACTCCACTATGATTATCTTAAAAGCTCACAGGGATTTCTAAGAATTACGAAATTTTATGTGCGCTTGCGATAATCATAATTAATAGACTTTAAGTTTATCATTCTGGAAGCTCGCGCGGGATATTTCCTGGAGCGTCACAAGTCTGCTTTTACGAAGTGAAGCGAAATCGAGCCCTGGAATCACTGCTTAGCGGTAACATGACTCCTACTGATTATTTTCCCGCCAAAAGTTGTTTTGGCGGGTAGGTACGTTGCCAACTAACTACGTCATGGTCGCTCTCTGCTCTAGACGCTGAAAACACTCCTCAAGGTATGATTACGATTTAATAACACTTGGGGGTTTAGATGAAATACGATTGCTTCGTATTGAAGTGTAATATTTAGCCAAAGCATTACGTAATGCATTTTGTAATATATAAACAAATATTTTACACAGTTTTGCTAGCTTTATGCTTGTCTATGAAAAATAATTGTTTTTAATTTGAATGGTTTCGTAATAATGTTTTTATTAATTTTATTTATTTTTTTGATGAACTGATTTAGAAAGAAAAAAAAGAAGGAAACAATACTAGATTTTTCAAGGTTTTCAGATTCTGAGTCTGTGTAATTAGAACTTTTTTGTTGTTAATCTTGTTCTAAATGGATCGTCTTTACGCAATGTCAAGACAGTCGTGAAGAGTTACCTCATAATTTATTCCCAAGTAGTAGAAAAAGTTATTGCTAACCATATGCAATTCATAGACCTCATATGGACCTAAGTTGCCTTTTCATTAGTTCTAAATCCAAAATTATAGAGCTGTGCTTCTCATATCATAGTTCACAAATAAAATATTCACAAATAAAACCCTCAAAGAGGGCAATCAGCTTAATAGACGAACCTTTGAGGGTTCGTCTATTAAGCTGATTGCCCTCTTTTGAATATCACCAGGAATTCTTAGAGAGATACAACGCAACTAGCTTGTCCATATTAATAAATAGCAAGTGCTGTTTTAGAGCAGGAAGATATAAGGAATCGTATATTATCTAAAGAAAAAAAAAACTGGTTTTAATTGTTCCAGTTATAGGTGTTTTAGAGTGTCCTTTCCTAGGAATCCGTCGAGTGCTCCTGTTATTAATCTGGATTGAAGCCATTGCAAAAACCTTTTGAAACAAACAAACAACAACAACAACAAAAAAAAAGAACCAAGGGAAGATAAAGGATTTTTGTGCCCTTTGGGCTTGTGCAGTTGTACAAAATCCACATGTTTACTGTCTTGTGATTATTAGATTTTCTTGAGAGAAAATTACTTTAAATAATCTACTTATATTTTATAATAAATTAATAGCTGAGTTGAAGAATATCCTATAGTTATACTACTGGACTTTGACAGAATACGATTACATGAACAAGACAGCTAAGAGCTGGGAATAAGCTGGTAACATGGATACCCGGTAACTGAGTTGGGTTGTTAAAGCTATAGGTCCCGATTGTTTTTCTCGCTTTTTGCGGGCTGGAAAACCTGCGTTTGAAGGGAGGGAACCCTGAAACTTTCTGTATGTATGAGCTTGAACGTGAGTAAGGGATGTACAATACAAGAACAGAGTAAAAAAGAATAAAAAAAAAAAGACAGCAATCTATCCTTCTATTTGATTTGTATATTAACAATATTGTCGATTGAAAGGGAATGAATATACATTTGTTTCTTGATTACGAAGAGAGTGATTAAGAAATAACTCTGAGACTGATAGAAATGGAGTATTAATTTGATCAGATATAAATAGACAAACAGAATAACATAAACAGAGTAGTAGTTTAGCAAAGGAGGATGGATCTCATTGTAATGTCGACAAGTGTAAGGCTCTTCATTTTGAACAGAACTGGGTGCAGGATTTACGAGGGTGGTCTGAAAAAAGTTCTCTGCCTAACAATGAAAAAACGAATTTATAATTTCAAAATTATTTTTATTTTTCAACATGATCTCCCTTAAGACTAACATTTGTTCCAGCGATGCTCCAGCGCCATTATTCCGTCACTGTAGTGGTTTTCAGTAAGATCTGTAAAATACCCCTCTCAGCTGCAATCACCTCTTGATTCGAAGAAAAACGCTGAACAGCGAGAAAGAGTTTTAGTTTTGGGAAGAGACTGAAGTCAGAGGGAGCCAAATCCGGGGAATAGGGTGGATGTTCCAACAATTCATAGTGCAGATCCTTTAATTTTCCCATTGCCAAAACACCTTTGTGGGCAGGTGCATTGTCTTGATGAAAGATGATTTTTTCTTCTGCAAACCGGGTCTTTTCTTGCGAATTTTTTCGCCTGGTCTGGTTAAAAGATCGGAATAATACTCCCCGGTTATTGTTTTACCCTTTTCAAGATAATTAATAAACAAAATGCCTTTAGCATCCCAAAACACCGATGCCATGACTTTTCCTGATGATGGAACCGACTTTGTCTTCTTTGGCGCTGAACAACCGGCTTCTGTCCACTGTTTTGACTGCTGTTTGGATTCTGGTGTGTAACGGTGAATCCAAGTCTCATCCATAGTAATAAATCGACGCACCAAATCAGTTTTATTCTTGTTAAAACACTCCAATCATTGTTCAAAGATTTTCATGCGAGTGCGTTTTTGATGTGCTGTGAGCAAGCCCAGCACCCATCTTGTGCAAAGCTTTTTCGTTGCAAAATATATCCAACACGTTTTTTTGAGTCTCAGCAATTTCACGCAGTTTGACTCGCTGGTCATCCAATATCATATCGCGCATTTGATCAATGATTTCTGGTATTGTTACACTTTTTTGCTTCAAGGCTGGTACGGCCACGTTTAAACTCGGCAGCCCATTTCTGAATTGTCGAAAACGAAGGTGAAGAGTGCCCATAAACGTTTATGAATTTCTTTCGGCGTTAAACCTTCTTTTACAAAAATTGTATAACCGCACGATGCTCAATTTTATCCATTTCAAGGGGTATAGGCAACACTTTTGCTTCAGACAGCTGTATAAAACAAACTACTTGGTAGAATGACTTGCAATTTCACATGGATGCCTATGACAGATGTACCAACTTAAAAAAAAAAAAATCTTGTCGATAGTGTTGCCATCTATGGTCGAGGCCGAGAACTTTTCAAACCACCCTCGCACTTTAGGAGGATCTGGCTGAGCAAAGGTGATGAAAACGATCTTTTCAATAAAGAAAGTTATTAAATGACTAGTATGAATAAATAATTTATTATTCCTCTATTAATCTCATGATCTGACCTCACTTGAACCTGTGTGTGGAGGTATGGTCATCTAGATTGAAGGGAGATTTTTTAAAATAAAAACAGTGGAGAGAGAGAGAGAGAGCATTGTAGGTAACCAAGGTGATATCAGGATTATGGTTTGTTGTAGACGAACTGAGCTAGTCTTGTCTTAAGCTTTTTCACGAACCCCCTATGGTCCTATGTCCGTAGATACGTGTCTATGTTCACGGGGCCTGTTTGCTTGTTCTGAGGGACGAAAAATCCGAGTTTGCAGCTGAAAAAAACCTCTACCTTCAGTAATGGCATCTCTGTTTATTAATAGAAAAATGAAGTATATGTTGCAAAGTTTTGTAATATAGATTATCTCCCCCCCCCATCAACATGTTTTTATCTTTTAAATCTTTTGCAATAAGCATATCATAGAGATATACGATTTTACCAGGAAGATTTTTAGATCTTCCGTCAACTCCTTTGATCACAAAGGCCTGATTCGATTTCAATCGCAGCATAATAAAAAAGTCATTCGTGTACAGGAGAAAGAACGTGGGAGAAAATGCAGAGCTTTGGGATATTCCGACACTGATAGGGAAATCTGAAGAGAGGAACCTATCCATCATTACACGTACTAAGAGGAAAATAGCTATCCATTTGTAAAGGGGTGTGGAAACAGGCCATAAGATGGCCTGTTTCTATCAAATCTCATAAGTTTGAATATGTTGACAAAAAGGTTTGTCGAAAACCTTGCTTTGTCTTATATCCAAACAAAGGCTGGTAATGTTGGGCAGAAGATCTGCTGTGGATCGAGAATGTTAGAATCCATATTGATGATCGATGATCATTTGGGGCCTCCGGGTGATGAAATAATTGGCTAGATAATTATTCATTATTTTCAAGGAAAAAAAAAACACGTAAATACGATATTGGACGAGATTCTGGAATATAACCAGGGATGATATGATCAGAACCAGAGATCTTGTTTGTACCTAACCTGTTCGGTTTGCTAATCTTTCTGGCAAAAGACCAGAGGATGCAGTGAACTGTTTTTGGTATACAGTGAATTGTAGTGAAAAATATTTTTAGCTAATTCAGAAGTGAATTGGCTTAAAGATGGAAACGTGTAGTTTTGCATTTGTTAACAATCTACTACTGTTTCGAGCTTTAGTAAAAGCAAAAAAGGAAGCAGAATATTTAAATAAAATCCAGTTGAGAAGTGTTTGATTCTTATTTTGGACAATTAATGTAAGTACTTACTGTAGAAGCCTTCAGTACATTAGATTGAGAATGAGATTTTAAAGTGAAATGAAAGCAAAGATGGCTGCCAATATAAATTACTTCAGAGACTATAAATTGGTATATATTATCTGATATACCAGTGCGCATGCGAGTAGGTGTAAGATTACTTGGAACAGCAATTAGGTGGAAGATGAATGTTATCGTCTACTGTGAGACTATCTACCGCTTATTGGAGGCTTGAAGTGGCTTGAAAACCCTACATGGTTGGTCTCTAGACCAGAGTTTTCGAACTACGTAAAAAATGAATAATAATATAAAAACAAAAAATAAGTCAATAAATAAAAATAAGAAAAATTCCCTAGCTTCCCCATGGTACGAATCTACACACACCGCTCACTGGATTAGAAACTCCATGCAGAGACGTAAGCGTCACTTCCGAAGCGTATATACAAAATACATGGTCGGTCATGCGTCACTGCGTGCTCTAGACAACAATATAAGAGTGCTGCTGGTTAGTAATCGTTAATAGTGTTGATCACAATAGGAAAAACAGAGTCTTTCGGAGTTCACAAGAAAGATCATTTGGACTTATTGTGGATGCCCGTCTGGCCTGAATCACGATTTCGAAAACAGCAAAGCTGATTTTCAAAAGGTGAGCTATCCTGGATGTTTAATGAGTGGAAAAATAACCTACATGGTAACTGTGGTTTCAAGACAGTCTGTCAGAAACGAGATCGCCATCGTCTTAGAAGGCCCGTGTACTGACAAACAGAAGTTCCTTTGAGCAGGAGCTGACCGAAGCGTTGACCAATGCTCAACTCACCGAACTATGCGCCGGGAATTGAAGAGGATCGGCATTGCCATTCACATGCTTATACAGAAACCACTGATTTCTGCCAAGAACTGGACACTGGAAAAAAATCATGAAGTCCGACGAGTCACGGTACACCTTGTTTTGTACTAACAGTAGGCAGAGGGTTTGGCCGGAGCCGCATGAATCAACGAGCCCATCTTGCCTTGTAAACACAACTCAAGGTTCTAGAGGTGGTGTCATGTTCTCTTGGTACAAAATCCTGATATTGCTGGAAGATCGGATGTCCTCCAAGGAATATATGATCATTATTAACTAATCAAATCCATCCTGAGGTGGACTTTTTATCCAGCAGTTGACGGCTGTTTCATGGACGACGATGTTACTGTCCATCGCGCCAGAATTCTTCAGCAGTGGTTCAGCGAGCATCTTCTTTAGCCACCACAAACCCGGATCTGAATTCTGTTGAGAATGTATGGAACATATTAGAAAAACCTCTCCAGGAACAAAGTTCTTTTCTGTCAAAGTATATACATATATACTATCTGAGTTAAAGGACTGTTTGTGAATGCTTGATATGTTGTAGACGTAAATGCAAAGCATCACTTTGTGGAATCTATGTCAAACCGCATAATGTAATTCCAGCTAAAGCAGGCTCAGCACAGTATAAAATAAACGTTTCTAATTCAGTGGCCGGAATGTGTACTGGGTTTACAAAACCCTTTCTTTATCTCTGTCTGCAGTATTCGACCGTTTAGAAAATTCACTCCAGGTTGAACTTAAGGACATCGAAGGAAATTAAAAATTTCAGAAAATAAATTGGTTGAATAGAGATTTTTAGCCAAGAGAAGATTCTTAGTTATACGCTCTCAACATAAATTGCAGAACTGACCAATGCATAAAAAAATAGTCAAAGTATGCAATTATGCTTTATATGTATAAAGTATAGATCATAATATGTTTTTAGTTGTTCAAAACGTTCTATTAAGGAATACATTGCAACGTCTAGAAGTGTATAAAGCACATTCACTCTAAATTTATCATCTGGCGATTGTCGCGGTTCGTCATGATGCTCGTAGTCAAATTGTCTTGTCTTCTTTTATCATCGAACTTCCGTACCAGTTTTAAATTCTTGTTCTCCATCCACCTCTTCACTCAGTTCTTTTGCCGTTTTTAGCACTTTTTTAAAATTTGTATTTTTAGCACTTTTTTAAAATTTGTATCTAATCGATACTCTTGTAAGAATATATGTAAGTTTGAATGAATCAATCCATAATTGACCCCGTCAGCCATTTTGTTTTTACTTTGCTGCAAAATTGCTTTTATATATTTTATATGAAATGTTATAAAAAGGTTATTGTTATTATGATCAAAAATATTTTAATATATTATTTAATAATTTTAAATATTAAATAATAATAGAATTATAATTAAATATCCCGTGTAATTATATAGAGATAATTTTTTTTTACTTATTTTATAGGTGTTTTTCACACCAAAACACATATTCTTCATTGGCATTGCATGCTGCGCCCCCACATGGAAATTATGTGAAGTAGAATAAAATTCATAATTTTTGTCTTTTGCTAATTTGTTGGAGGAGTTCGCCTGTGAAATATGCGTGTAGAATTTTGTCACTGTGTATATATAACTCAATAGGATAATAATAATAACAATAATGAAACGTTCGTTTTCTCTATTCTCTATAAAGACATTTACTCTTCTGTCATCAAATCCATTTCTTCCACCTTCACGCTAGTGGGCCTATTAAGTAGCTTTGAGTATCCTCCCGGCCAAGGCGTGGATACCATCTAATAAGTTAGAATAAGCCACCCAGATGAGTCAAAAGTTTTGCTGAGGTGTGCGGGTCTGATACATCTGACAGAGGTAAGGCTAGGAAATGTTATCATGTAGATGAGCCTCGTCGCCCAGTGTGACGCATTGTGTCTGTTGTCGTCGTACCGAAGTATTCAAAATTGATAACAGTCGAGGACAAAATTCCCGACTTATTTAATAATTTGTCTGTCCATGGTACTAATGCACAAATTTGCACCCTATCGTGAATGAAGTTGGTTCCGGTCTAAGACATAAACCTTTAATAAGGACTTTTCAATTGAAAGTGAGTTCACTAGTTTTCTACGGAGGTGGAAGAGCTTTCCATCCCAGAAATTAGTGGTTTTCATCCCACAAAATACGCAAACTCTCCAGAAGAACCATAAGGGGGTGCAGGGTTACGGATGATCAATCCACTCATTATTATGTACGTGAACAACTTTTTTAAGTTTGAAAAATCAAAATATTGCATTACTGTATACTTTTTACATCCGTTTTTCGAAAATTTGATTTGCTAACTTTAGTTTTATAAAACACGTATTTATTTTTAAACTTTTTGTTTTCAAATAACCTAATTTCATGAACAACGAATTCTTGATAATTTGAATATTATTATATTCAAAATTACTTTATTCACTTCTGCTAATAATGATGGTCAAGTCGTTGCTATCATTATTAATCAAAGACAAATCTAAGAGTTTTTTTTTTATTATTATTTTTGTAATTGATGTAATCTCAAACAGGACACCCTGTTCAATCTATCAACATGCTAATACACAGATAAATGGACAAAAAAACTAAGAAGAAAGGGGAAAGAAAGCAATAGAGGATTGAAAGAGAAGAATAAAAAATGTTTCTTGAGTTAGGAACTGAACTGTAAAAGGATGGTTGCTGATTGCATCGTATCAGATTTACAGGAAGTTGGAGACTTATGATCAATCTAGTTGCTCTTTCTTGCAGTGAGATAAAATACTTTTGGGAAGCTCTTTGGGACATTATCCTAATAGCAATAACAGAATTCTATGATTGAATGGCCTTTACGCATTGTAAAGTTAATAATAAAGTAATAACATATTATTTCTTCCCACACACTAACAGTATGTTAAATCATATAAAATTACAAAATATTTCCATTTGACTTGGGATCAGGCTACGATGGGGTTAAATAATCTCGCAGAAGGCTTCACTAAATTTTAGAGTTTGTCAGCACTCGCTCATGCTAAAAGCGGAGTGGAAAAAAAAATTCTACTTCTTGGAAGTTAGAAGGCGATACTGATGCAACTTATATTTTGTTTTCTTCTTAAACTTTTAAAACTACTTTAAAAACTATAAAACCTTAAAACATACCTTTAATATTTCTCTGCCATAATGTTATAAGTATTTCATCACATAAGAATTTCAGGTTTTACTGCACTTGAATACTTTCTAAAATCTTTACGTGTGAAGCTATAAGTCGGTTATATCATTTATGTTGACGATGCTCTGCAGCAAGTCCATGAATCTTTTTTATCCATTTTCCACACGTACGTTTTGCAAGGTCGCTGTATTCCATACATTCTCCATCACAGCTGTACACGCAGTAAAATAGTTGATTGCCTGTGTACGTCATCAAAAATTACAAAGGCAAAAAAAAGACCAAGCAAATTACAGCAGCATTTCACTGTAATACGACTATACTTTCTAATTATCATTGTATTGTTCTTATTGAAATTTCCATATTTAAGTTAATATTCATAACTTTTACTATCTGCAAAACTTTATGACTAATTAATGATCCCCCCCACCACCAACCAAATGACGCGGTTTTTTCTATCTATATATACGAAACCGTCTGTTTTGCATTACTGATTATAGACAAATACCATAGAATATCAGGATAAAGTTAATAGTTACTCCATATTTCAAAGACTTTCAACATCCTGTCTTCGGAGAAGTTCTATAATAACTCATATGTTTCTTTTGGGAAGTAAAGTCCTTATAGTCCTTATAAGGACTGGCTTAAAGGGGCGAAGCAAGAATGCTTTTCATTTTCCCCGTTATCTGTAGAGGACAGTGTAGGGATAAGGTGTTATTGAGCTATTAAATTAAAGCTCTGATCATGGCAGGAGGGTAACGGCAATAGCCGAGCCTCAGTTAGAACTTCACTGGCTACAGCATTGCCATCCTTTACCCTCCAAGAGTATTGGATTGAATGAATCAATCACCGCATCTCACGGTCGATTGTGATTCTTTTGGGAAGTAAATTATAAAATAATGAAATTTTATAATTTACTTATTATTTCGTTATTATTCTATACAAAATAATAACGAAAAATAAGAGTCGTAGGACTTCATTTTGGGAATGTAAAATAATAAAAATAGGGGACATTAAAGATCCAATCTTATTTCAAAGCCAAATATGTACAAAATCTTTGAGTTTCGAAAAAAGTTGACAGAAATTTGAACCCGCATGGCTGCTTCGTTGATAATTACTATTCCCCCCCGACTGAGAGTTCACTTATGAAAAATACAACTCTCGGACATAGGATTGCTTTGGTATTGAATGTGAGTTCTTGTCCTCTTAAGATTTCTGCCAGGTCTCTGAGAACCAAGCAGTTCGAGAACAGCTGTCAGACCAGTGAAACCTTTTTTAAAAGGCCTGTATATGGAAGTCTGTGCATGCTAAGGCAACTCCGATGCGGAGGATGTATTCACATAAGTTTTCTGATTATTTTTTTTCGAAAATGTCAAACTTCCTCAAATTTTCAAACTTTCATACATTCGGTTTCACAATAATTTTGGATCTTTATTACTCCAATTTTATTAATACTGTTAATTGCTAAGTTAGAGCTTTTTAAGTTAATTTCCTCGTAATCAAGCACTGCTTTTTTGTCGCCATGGTTCCGTATCTTTTGGTTGGCAAGATCAGTGTGAGGAAAGACAGCCTGTTTACAAAAACTGGTATAATTTAAGCTACTGATTTCTTCATATGATTAAATGATCAAATTTTAGTTATTCTCCAACTAAATCATGACGAATGCTCCTTTAATTGTCCTAGCCAGTACTAGAAACACCAACTGTATAATTTTGGGGGGGAGATGGACTGACTCCTTGACTCTTTATCCTTTCATCTGATTGAAGAAAATGGGTGGATGGAGTGTTATTGAGCTACAAGCTCTGGTTATGGCTAAGTAACGGCAATAGCCGAGTGTCAGGTAAAACTTCACTGGCTGCAGCATTGCCATCCGTTACCTTGGAAATCTATATTAGCTCAAATGTATAATTTTTTTTTGCTAGATGGGTGAAACAATAATGCTTTTCATATTTCCGTTATCTGTAGAAGAAAATTTATGGATAGGGTAATATAGAGACATAAGCTCTGATCATGGCAGGAGGGTAACAGCAATAGCCGAGCCTCAGTTAAAACTTCATTGGCTACAGCGTTACCATCGGTTACCCTCCCTGGGTACCCATTTTAGTCTCCTCGTAAGACATGCATGGGATGCAGTGGGGCATTCTTATCCCGTCCACCACACGGGGTAACTGTATGTATATGTATGATTCCTTATAGTCCTTACAAGGACTGGCTTAAAGGGGCGAAGCAAGAATGCTTTTCATCTTCCCCGTTATCTGTAGACGATAGTGTAGGGAAGGTGTTATTGAGCTATTAAAGCTCTGATCATGGCAGGGGGTAACAGCAATAGCTGAGCCTCATTTAGAACTTCATTGGCTACAGCATTGCCATCCATTATCCTCCAAGGATATTATTAATCACCGCATCTCACGGTCCATCCTTTCTTAAAGTTCTTAAAAGAACTGGGAGATGGACTGAGTCCTTAACTCTTTATCTCGTCATCTGAATGAAGACAATTTGTGTGGATGGGGTGTTATTGAGCTAAAAGCTCTAGTCATGGCTGGGTAACGGCAATATCCGAGCCTCAGTTAAAACTTCATTGGCTATAGCATTGCCATTCGTTACCCTGGAAGTCCCAAAAAGGACTCTCACCCTCCAAACCGGTCGATTTAGTCCTTATAAGGACTTGCTTAAAGGGGCGAAGCAAGAATGCTTTTCATATTCTCCGTTGTCTGTAGAGGACAATGTAAGGATAATGTGTTATTAAGCTATAAAGCTCTGATCATGGCAAGAGGGTAACAGCAATAGCCGAGCCTCAGTTAGAACTTTGGCTACAGCATTGCCATCCATTACCCTCGAAGGGCATTAAATCACCGCATCTCACCAATTTACACACCCGCTCGATTTTAAAGTTCTTAAAAGAACTGGGCGATGGACTGAGTCCTTGACTCTTTATCCTGTCATCTGAATGAAGAAAATCTGTGTGGATGGGGTGTTATTGAGCTAAAAGCTCTAGTCATGGCTAGGTAACGGCAATAGCCGAGCCTCAGTTAAAACTTCATTGGCTACAGCATTGCCATTTGTTATGTTACCCTGGAAGTCTTAAAAAGGACTTTTAATCACTTGATCCCCGGTCGATTTGATGAAGAAAATTAAACGAATAAGTATTATATATAAAATTACAAATGGTGTATTAATATATTTAATTATATTTTAAATAAAAATAATCTATAGAAACTGTTTTTATTCAATTTATGTTATAATACTCATATTTGATAATTGTACTTTTGGTTTACTTTTTGTTTTGATATGGATTTTGCAAAAAAAAAAAAAAAATGTTGAAAAATGGTAGATGGTCCTTGATGTATGAATATAATACTATTCATATATTTCTGAAGAGATCAGTGAGATAATGTTTGGTCTCTTTAGCACAAGCGGAATGAGTGTGTAGGATTTGTGATCACGCAGACTACATCGGTCGGAAGTCCGCTGTGGTGGACTTTTTTTTTTTTGTGTGTGTGTGTGTGTATTCATAAAACTCAACATTGTTAACTTCCTATTTGTAAGTTTATGAGTTTTTAAAATATTTAAAAAAAACTATAAAATTTTTAAAGTTAAAACATAACTTTACAAAACGGCCGATTTAATTTTAATTATTATTATTTTTTAGTTGCTGATGTTACGGAAATAGTTACTTTATTCACTTCTGAAATATTGTTCAGTTTTTTTCCTGTCAAAAATCACCCAAGATTGCAATATTAGCCTACATTATTTGGTTGCAATATTCCGTTTATCGTATTCTAGCTTGGAACCAGTCATTTCTCTAAAAATAAAATGAGAGTAATAATAATCTCTTCAAAATAGCAGCAGTTTCTTAAAAATGAAGCAATTTTTCTTTCTTTTTTTTAAATTGTTCTTAATACACCATGATATTTTAAACTTCATGTTATAGTATTATAGATATCTACAAAGCTGTTTTTCCTTTATTAATTGTTTGGCGTTTATGAATGAATTCACAGGAAAAATATTTTCATTTCGAAATTTCCAAATTTGGAACAACTCTTTTTTTTTTTTTTTTTACCAACTTACCATTTTCAGAAAGATATTTGGCGAGTTTGCTACTCGGAGACATTAAAAGAAAAGGATAGTTTACTTTCAGCTCGTCAGTATTTTGCAACACTATTATTGACCTTGCGTGTCCTTTATAAGTACAAAGGACTAACGCCCTCTAGTGGGCAGCAGCTGATAGCGACACCCATGTTTGTGGTGTCAGTATTATAGACGAATTGCCATGAGTCATGAAGGTGTTTATACTAAAATTGTGTCCAGTATTTAATAAAAAAGTGCCATCCCACGAATGAAGAACGATCAGGAGAATATTCGAGTAGTTATTATTATTATTATTATTTCTTCACATGTATATATATTTGATTAGCTACAGGTGAAATGTTAAATATATTGATGGATTTTACATTGTCCTCTAAAATTATGACTTAAATCTGATGAATAATAATGAAATAATAATACTTAACACGTGCTCATTTTTATGTGAATGTGATAAGGGCTGATGAAGATGGTTATGAAGTCATCTTTTATGATCTCTTGCAGTTGATAGTGTCAGAGTCAGTAAAGAGCTTGATAAAATGTTATTTTTGTTTCTGATATCTCCTTCAACAGCTCGTAGAACTTTTATGCCTGGATTAAGAACCATACGCTTGAAGGACTCGTGTTGTCATGGAGACTAATAATTCACGCACTATGACAAAACTAAAATGCAATCGGCACAAAGTGGTTATCTAGGGAATTCTGTGTATAGACTTTCAAATCCAGAGATTATTGTAACTGTATGTCAAACAATGACATTAAAGATACAGGGATTGAAGGTTCTTTGATAACCATTCTCGTGTTGGTCTGCAGCTAGAATACGTCTCCTTTTGTCCATACTTGAGAGTCAGTACTTTACACACCTAAGTCAACATAGTCGATAAGGGCTTAAGAGAAAAAAAATGAAAAGAAATAAATAATAGATAAAAAGGTGATGGCTGAATCCACACTGAGGGCCTCTTCTTACGGGAGATACAATATAAGAGCTTTCTAAAATACTTGTTCTCACTGTCTGTTTTTGTAATTTGAAGAACATCTCTGCAATGCTATTCTTAAGGTGCTTTACAGCAGTGTTTCACAGTTTGTTTTCAAGCATGTAATCACATTATTTTTGTTTATAATGTATGCAACCAACTTTGTATATTTTTTGTGTATCAGAAAAAAAATATATAAAGGAGTTTTTTTTTTTTTTTAAGTAGAATTCTAAGAGATGGCAGATCATTGTTCCAGTACCGTGATCGTATGTGCATTCGAACTAATCACCTCTGCAGTCTTGGCATAGAATACAATGAATAGGATTAGGCAAATTCCTTCATTTGTGTAACTGGAAAAGCTAAATAAATGGATATACAATTGAAAGAAATGCTCTGACGATCCCATACATTCTGGAGGTTTCGTGAAAAATCAGGTACACACAGTTGTTAGTTTTTATCCCTCGCGATTTCAACCATAATACATGAAAGTCGTTCCAGTTTTGTGAACATGTTTTACACTACCGAATGGCTACTGTTTTCTGTCTTCATCCTAAACTCGTCACCTTTTTACAATCTCATAATGTGCAGTACGATAACACACACACACACACACACACGGATCCAGCCGTTTCTTTATTATAGAGGTACCTATGTTTTTTTTTTTTTTTTTGTTTATTGATAGCAATTCCCCAAACTGAAGGTTATGAACCTATACTAGGGCAACTGTAATGTGTGGACAAGGGGTTAAGAAATAAAAAAAACCTGTTGATATGCTTTTTAACGAATTAGAGGTGGTTATCATGAGGGAAACTGTGAAGGCTGTTCTTGAGCACAAAGATAGAAGATATAAAACATAAGGATGAGAAGTTGGTTGGTATATTTAGAACTGGACAGTGAAAGAATGTTGACTAGCAGTTTCTTGCGTGTTATACGTTAGAAGGAAGGCGGAGGAATGGTGCCAGCCATTTATGCAGAATAGTTCCCAGGAAAATACCCGGAGAAAAGATACAAAGCGGAAACAGGCATCTCTGAGTCTTCTTTCAAATAAACTCTTCCCTCAACTGTTATTGGCTTCTCTTATCAGCACTCCTGACCAAGTTGGGCAAGTATCAGAACTATTTGCAATAAGCAATCACCAAACACAAATCGTTCGCCTACCATCCTACTTCTTGATAACTTTTTCATCTCTCTCAATACCCTTGATCTTTTCTTAACTAGTTTTCTTTCCAGGGATATCGCAAGGTCACCTTTCCTAGCAGTAAATCAGAGCACAGTCTTGTGTAAGTTTCCTTCCTCTTATTCCATTCTACTCCCAACTTCATGTCCTTTGGCATTACAAAGTGCAATTAGGACGACCTCTGGAACTTCTTGCTTCCGTTCTTCCGATCCAAACGTTTGTTCTGAGTGAGTCACAGAAACTATCCTTACAAGGAGGAAACCTTTCATTTCTCATTATGTCAAATATTCCTTCTCACTTTCCAAATCATGGTTTAACAAAAGGTTAAAAAAAAAATTCAGCATAGTCTACTGTAAAGCACTCGGTAAATGCGAAACAACCATCAGGAAATCCAAATATTAATTCATAAGAGGCGTATAAGAAACTCGTTCTTCTCCTTGTAGAAACAAAAGTCGTTCCTTATGGCACGTTGCAAAGGCTATCGGACCTTATGTGTCACATGCCCCTCTCTCTTTCTCTCTCATCATTGCACCACAGTTACAGCACCTAAAAATAAAATTGACCTCCTGGCATCACTCTCTTCTCCTCTGACTTCTGCGTAGATGAAATGTTTTCCTCCCATACCAGAAACAGCGTATCTCATACTTCCTCGGAAAAAAAAAACGAGAAGACTGCGAATATTTAGAAAATGCAAAAAATTTGAAATAAGCTAGATATTCTTTTAAAAAAAATAAAACAAACAAACAAAAAAAAAAAAAACAGAGGGAGATAAAAGTCTTTCGCCAAAATGCCGAGTGATTGTTCTCGCTTCAATCCTCTCCAAAATAATGGAGAAAGTCATCAGTTGTCAACTGCTCCACTACAAGTGGAGCAGTGAAGAAGTTAAGCAGTGAACCTTTCCATAGCACGTGGGTTACTGATGAAAATTAAGACGTGCTATGGAAAGGTTCGAAGAATCATAAGCTGTCGCTCTTGACATTTCTAGAGCATGTGATCGTTTCTGGCGAGGTCTGCTCAGGCAATTTCCTGGGCAGGCCTCGGTCTATCTGTCGCCCTCTGCAAATGGGTAGTAGGCTTTCTTTCTGGCCGTTCACTGCTTATCGTGGAGACGCTTCCTCTCTTCGAGCTTTGCCACCAATTCCGGAGATTGCCTCATGGTTTTGTTCTATCACCTACTTCTCTTTCATCCATACAAAAATGGCCAACTCTCAGTAACCACCAATCTAATCTACAGCTTTGACGACATCCGTCCAACACTTTTGACAAATCATGCAGTGCGCAGACCAGACATCCCAAGCTGCAACCCATGTCTCAAACACTGATCTCCATATCATCATTGAACGAGGCAAATCTAATGTAGTCACGTTTGATGCCACAAAAATGCAGTCTTGCCGTCTTTCTCGTAAAGGAATCTCAGCTCACCTATCATTACCCACAGTAATACACAGATCCCCGGAGCGGATCAGATCTCTCTCTCCTTGGACTGAGATAAACACATCATATCAATATCATTCGCATCCTCGGAAAAAAAAAGAAAAAAAAAACCCAGACATTCTCTTTCTCTCAAAATGCCACTTTTCACTTATCTATCCAGCTTATCTAGCTCCCAAAAGCACTCCAAATCCAATCGCCACATTTTAAACATCTGTAATTTGCCTTGCAGAGTTTTTGGGCATGGCCAAACCTTTGGCACCTATGGCACTGACCAGCCATCGACTTCTTCCTTAGTGGTTCAGTAGAAATTCTGAGGCCACATATCGTTGTTAATTCATAAATCTCTTTCTGTGTCTTATCAATTTCTACGAGTATTAGTGGCATTGGTCTTTTTACTGCCCTGAGCATCCTACTCACTTTCACGGGTGTTAGGTTCCGACTCATAAGATCAGTGGTGACTTCTTCACAGGTGACACCCTCGGTCACTCCGCGAAGCACAACCTTGAGATTTTTCTCGCTGGGTAAAGCAAAAGTATGATATGGAAGACGTTTGTTATCCATTAGTCTTGTCAGCTGTCTGTAGTCAGTGACTGAGGCTGGTTGGATTTTGACTCCTTCAGCTTGATTTTTTGCCCAGGAATATGCAATTTTGTGTTCCCTAAGGGCTGTGGTGACAGTGGTCCATTTGTCCTTGTCCCTTAGTATTACTGGTGGAACCTTTTCGGTGTTCTTTGGGACTTCTAATGTACATGTGTCTTCGTCCATCTGGTCTTCTATGATTCTTCTTCTTTTGTAAGAGTGCTCCCCTTGAGAGATGTTTTGACTGGGGGATTTTGGTGACAGAGCAGCAATGAGATCCTCTTGTGAGATCTCATTCTCCTCCTCCTCTCCATCATTAGAGTGAATGTACTCTTTTATGAATCCTGGCCAGTCAGTTTCTAATTTGCTTATTATAAGTTTGAGCACTTTTAGAGACTTCTCCTTGTTAAGGAACTGGATGTGATCTTTGATGTTGTCCATCTCAAAGTGGCGATTTCCTGCCAGCAGAGATGGGTTAAAAGCAGTATAATAATCCCGCAGGGCCGGGGGCCTGCCAGCAAAGTATCCTATAGACCTAGACGGATTACTAGCAATATATGATCCCGCAGGGCTTGAAGCCTGCCAGCAAATGTCCTATAGACTGAGTTAGTCTACTAGCAAAATCTTCTTAGAACCTACTAAGGGAAAAGGAGTATCAATATCTCACTTGGCCACAGTTAGAAACCTACCTCCCTATAAAACCTTAATACCACCACTGGTCCTCATTGCGGGTGGGGCCTGCCGGCCATTTGACCTCTTGCACATTTCGTGCAGAGGGGGAGACAGTAGGAATCACACTATGTTAGCACCAGTGCAATGTGGGAATACTGAGAAACCTTGTATGTATGCAATGAAATCAGGCTCAGTCTAAAGTAATACGTCCGTTCTCAAATCCCTCACTCTTTTCATTCCCGGTAATCTCGAAACTAAAGGCAGAGAATTTTACAATCTGGGAATTCTTTCTACAGTATATATTCTACATTTTTCTGAGAATATTTTTGGTTTCTTTGGATAGTTTTCTTTAATTTTTTTTCTTTGGCTAATTTTAACTATATATCTAGCACTATATATTCTAATTTATAATTGCAATTTTATATAAAAAATTTAAGTTCTCATTCTTATTGTTATTAATGAACTTCTCTCCCTTTTTTGGAAGATTTTTTATGAAGATTTTGGTAATCAATAGTAAGTCTTTTCCTTTTCATTAGTTTCTGTCTTTCCAATCTCTTTGTTTTATAAAGTTTTTCAATCTGACTAATTTATGATCTCTACCCTTATTAATACCATTTATTTATTTATTATATGTGTCTCGGACAATATAAACGTAAAGAATGTGTCATTGATATTTAGCGGTCTATCGTTTCATGAAAACGCATGGATCATGTTTCTTTATATGGTCTGATTGTTGATGCATAAAGCTGTATGTCTCCATTCCTAGTGTTTGCTTATAATATTTTAAAATATTTAATATTTTTACTACGTTTATACTTTGACATGTAAATCTGCATAATATAGTTCTAGTGACCTTACAGAGAAACTACTACTCCTAGAGAGTAACGGGCGACTAATCACATAAAAAATAAATAAAATAAATAATAAAAATTTAATAGAAAGGACATTAACAAATTAGCACCATAATTTCTCTTGGTTTAATGAAATATGAAATCATGTTATGAGTCCGGAAACTGTTCTAAGACAATCATTGTTGGCTTAACTTTCACACTCTTTAAAAAAAATAAAATAAAAATAAAGATTTTACTAAATAGGCTTTTCAATGATTGCCCTTGGAAATCAGGAATAGACTTATAAATGAAAGAATAAAATCTAAATGTTTATATATGGATTTTTGAAATATTTAATAAGTTCTGGTTAAAGGTAGTAACTATTGAATAAAAAAAAAAACATCGAATATATTATGTGTTGTAATGTTATATGGACATTTTCATGTTTATATTATATAAGTTATAATATTTATCTCATACCATATAAATTATAAGTTAATATCACAATAATAGATTACAGCAAGAATTTATTTGGTATAGATTAGGATTTGCGAAGTCCTTTTTAGGACTTTCAGGGTAACAAATGGCAATGCTGTAGCCAATGAAGTTTTAACTGAGGCTCGGCTATTGCCGTTACCCAGCCATGACTAGAGCTTTTAGCTCAATAACACCCCATCAGTTCTTTTAAGAACTTAAGAACTTATTTGGTATACAGATCAATGTTGGGTGAATAATACCCATGGAAGGTAAAGGATGGCAATTCTGCAGCCAATGAAGTCCTAACTGAGGCTCGGCCATTGCTGTTACCCTCCTGCCATGTTCAGAGCTTTAATAGCTCAATAACACCTTATCCCTACACTGTCCTCTACAGATAACGGGGAAGATGAAAAGCATTCTTGCTTCGCCCCTTTAAGCCAGTCCTTATAAGGACTATTTGGTATACAAATTTTCATAGTTCTTTCCTACCACTACTTTATATATATTGATTGATTACTAGCATATTACTAGAAATTAAGTTATTTGCTTGCACTCCCAGAGTAGTGTAGGAAACATTACTATAATATATTTATTAAATATTTTATAGATACTAAAATAGCCCGATTTGTTGGTTGTTTCTGACGTGTTCAGTTTTACCTTATAAATAACAGTAAGCTATCTAATCATCGTCTGCAACTTGAAAAACATCGTCATTTCATCACGACGCGCGTGCGTGTACGTCTGCGTGTAGGCAATCGTGTACTTGAGTAGAGTGCGCTGGATTCTATAGTTTTATTCAGTTTAAGAGGCGTTTGTTACCGACTTCCATTTCTGTAAACAAACCGCGGCATTTTCTTTCTTTCTCTTTTTAGAGGACGAAGTACGCGTTGAATCTACGGCTATATTAGTATACCCATCACGAGCCTTGTCTCCGACAGACTTCGAACGATGAGTCACTGCGTCACGTGCTTTGAAGCAGTGGCGAGAGAACTGTGCCGGAACGAACGCATTCCGATATTTCCGCCTCCTAGGTGAGGGGTTTAATCTAGAGAGCAGAGAAATCTGAACTTGTAGCAACGTGTCAGACATTTGCCGGATACAGGAGTAGAGGGGAATGACGTCAGTAGGTGGTGTGATCGGACTTCCCAGTAAATTCGTGCTTTTTTGTCTGAAAAATCCGCCTCTTTATGGTTTATAGATGTAACGTAATGAATAGCTGGCATCCTGCTTGACGAAGTTTGACCTCAAATTGTACCATCTTTCCATAAACATGTAACATAGCGAAAAAAAAAACAAAAAACAAAAAAAAACAGGTTAATAAACTTTATTAAATAAGACACTATATTTAATTTATTATTCAGAACTAATTAAATACTTAATATTGTGAAACATATTTAAAACATTACGTATAACTTCAGCAATTATTTAGTGAAATTTTAAAACGATCTAAAAACTGAAGACACTAAAAATTCTTTAAGTTAAAAATGCTAAAAAAGATCTGCTTTTATAGTTTAATTTCGTAATATTTACAAAAAATTATTATAAGTTAAGTCTGGTGCATTTCTACATTAAAAATTGTGTTAATTAAGGATAGGTGGAGCGTCTCTGTGCAACGTAAGGGAAATGATAATATTTTGTAGTTCGTTATTTTTATCAACCGGTAGATGACGCCACAGGAAAACCGTTATTTATTTGTCAGACACTAGCGGCAAAGCTCGTACTTTATTTATTTCTAGCAAAAACACATAATAATAATAATAATAATAATAATAATATATATATATATATATATTATTATTATTATTATTATTATTATTATTATTATTATTATTATATATATATATATATATATATATATTTTCCATATGTATTTATTTTATTGATTACAAGATGTTTATTGTATATTTATACATACAATGAACATCTTGTGTGACATTGCACCTTATAATTTTACAGAGTTCAGCACTAAGTGCTGCAATTCCTACATTACATTTCAATTAAAATTTTTTGTATACGTTTTTATTTTTTATTTTATTTTTATATATTTTTTAAAGTTTGAGAAAGAGTGATTATACATACAAATTTCTGCATTTGCTTATAAGGATTACTTGTAGATGAGAATAATAATAATAATAATAATAATAATTATTATTATTATTATTAAGTACAAGCCATTAGGAAAAAGAAACTAGGACATCCTCTTAAACGATTCAACGATGACTTCTAAAGCCGGAACAGGCCATGCTAGGCCTAAATCCTTGATACACATGATGATGATGATGATGATGATTATTATTATTATTTATTTGTCAGACACTAGTGGCAAAGCTCGTACTTTATTTATTTCTAACAAAAAACACATAATAATAATAATAATAATAATAATAATAATAATAATAATAATAATTTTTTTTAATAATAATAGTTTATTATCTCTCAAATAATTACATGAATATAATAAAATTTAGGCAACAATAGACTAAAACTTAAAATTCATATATTATATAAAATATTAAAATACATATAAACTATTATTATATTATATTAAAATATATAAACTAAGCCAGCAAATGTTGGTCGATTGGTAGGGCCTCTGCTACTAATGGCTCGCAAAAAGTTAAGCAAGTTTGAGCGCGGTTAGTAGTTGGAAAGGGTTTATCGTTCGATGCTATTGCTACACTCTCCCTCGATGAGTCTTTGGACCTGCCTGGAGGTGTCACATTATAATAATAATAATAACATAATGTTAATTTTCATTAATAAAAATAAAAACATTGTTTCGAATGTAAGTTTTTCCTGATTTGTATGGTTATATATTAGATATATATTACTCCCTAGACAGACATATACAGATTGCTTGAGCAGTTTTATAAGTGTATTTAAACATAAATAGAGGCATACAGAAAAGAAAACTTATCTCATTGGAAGGAGCATGCCAAAACGTTTTGTTACATCAGATGATTTGAATGAAGTTATTATTTTATTTACCATTTCCTGGAAAATGGCTAAAGTTGTTCATTTATTCAATGAACACATTTGTACGTATTAGGTGGGGATATTGCTCCCCCCTCTTGATCTTGGTTACCTAGGCGCTTCTTATCGCATGTTCATATTACGTTTCTTAATAGTGCCCAGATTTACGTGTCTTTGGAGTAAAATAGAGTTAGCTCTCACTACGTACGTATCTCTAAAAGTTTATTTCATACTGTCTAATTATTTAAACTATAAGATTATCTTCCTTAAAGACTTTAATGATCTTAACATAAACTGGCTCCCTTTCTGTAACTTCACAGATGAAGCCAGAAGGAATCATTTAATTTCAATCGTGTTTTAAAGCAAATGGTTAACTTGCCAACCAGAATAGCAAATACCCTCATCATTCTTCAACACTGGATCTCATCTTAAATACCTCTCTCTCCAAATACGCTGTGGATGTTCCTCTCATATTGAAAATACCAACGATAACCTTATCAATGTTTCTCCTTTCTACAGATCGATCTCAAATTCGCACCCTTGGTCGCTAAAAGAGATGACTGAGATTTCAACGTCTCTTTTTCATGGTCTGATTACTGTTTTCGCTTTCCTGATAGAAACACCTGTTCCGACCACATCACTGAAGCAATCCTTTACTGGAATGAGCGCATTAATTCCCTACTCCACTGCAAAACCGGACTTTCACCAATCTTGGCTCTCTAAAAAATGTGATTTTGCATTCCATGATATCGTGAGGGAGAAGCTTTCCTCCTGCTCAACTGACACTCGAGCTCTCCCGTCGCTGATAAGGCTGGCGAATAATTTCTTCTCTACGTTGTTTTCACCTCACATCTCGAACATCACCCTCGAACATTTCGACAACTCTTGTATAGATGATCAAGGGCAAATCACCCCTACAACATAACGAAGTGCTCACAGCATTCCTCCTCTGAAATTTCCCCAGAAGAGCATGAAAAATGTATTGATGCTATTAAGGGGTGCTTAAGAGTCAAAGCTATATAACTAAGAGGAGACCTCCACATAGCCTTTAAAGGAATGCGGAGAACCGACCAGGACTTCTGACCTAATGTCCAATCCTCACCTTCTCGTTGTGCACCCTGTTGGGTATCTACCTAGATACTAAACGAACAAGGAAGGACTAGCAATTTGGGATTTAGCCGACCACATTGTATTCTTATTGGCTTAAACCAAAATATAAAATGATGGTACAACATGGCAGAATTTCATGTCGACTGGGGCGTCGCCCGGTTAAATAAGACCCCCCCCCTATTTGTTTTCGCCAGGAAACCAGGGCGAACAGCGAAAAGTCAGCTACTGGAACAAATACTGAAACACACCCCAATTAAACATCATCAGAGTTAAAGAATGGTACTATCAGCATAAGAAGATTGAATGGTAAAGAAATGGAGCTAGCTGAGGAATTTGATAAGTACCAGATCGACATAATAGGGATGACTGAAACAACAACAACAAAAACAAACAAAAAAATATCTGACGAGATTTTCCTGAGCAATAAATACAAAATGTTATATTCAGGCAATGACAATCAGGGAAAAGAAGGTGTAGCTATAGTATTGAACACAAAATACGAGACTAATCTTCTTGAATGGCAGGATTTCAAGTAGAGTGATGTGGGCAAATATCAGAATGGGAACTGGACAATGAGACTTATTGTGCCTATGGTCCCGCAGAAGGTTCTACTAAGGTAGAAGTGGAGGAATTTTTTTTAGGCTTGAGAGAAAGCAACTGACATCTTGAAAAATGAATTAAGTGGTACTCAACGGTCAAAGCTGTATAACTGAGAGGAGACCTCCACATAGCCTTTAAAGGAATGCAGAGAACCGACCAGGGATTCTGACCAAAGGTCCAATCTTCACCTTCTCGTGGTGCACCCTGTGGTGAAAATGGTAAATTAAGCATGGAAATAGACAACAAAATCAATGAAACTGGTATGGTAGGAAGTCAATTGAATAAATTTATATGGAATAAGAGGGAAATTAGTCAAAACACTAAATTAGCTGTATACAAGACAGTGTTCAAACCAGTTTTAACTTATGGATCTGAGAACTGGGTCAGAAGTAAAATATTTGAGCAAAGACTAGAGATTGCAGACATGAGAGTCCTGAGAAAGATTAGAGGCGTGAACAGATGGCATCAATGGCAATATCTTATTAAAAACGAGAATATTAGGAAAGAACTTGACATTGTCAGCATCCAGGAGCTTTAGCAGAGCTAATCTCAGGTGGTATGGTCACTTAAACAGAATGGGAGAGGAAAGATTAGCAAAACAAGTGTTCTCTGCCAGGTTGGCAGGAAAAAGACCCAGAGGAAGACCAAGATATAAGTGGAAGTACAAAGTGTCTTAGAAGACAGAAATATAAGATCCGATAAAATTGACGTCTTGACAGGTAACAGATTGATTTGAAGGAAAATTGTAGATAGGAAGTTAGTAATGATGTAAGTTTTTCATGTAGCACTATCATAATATCCTGTACACCCCTTGAGGATCCATGTCAGGAATTTAATGATGATGATGATGATGCTATTAAATCTTCTGGTCCTGATTGTATTCCTCCATTTGTGCTGCAGAATTAACCCACATCCAATATCATTTCCTATGTAAGTTGTCATACATTTGGCATTTATTCAACAGCATGGAAGCAAGTCTTATTCAGCCTGTTCCTAAAAAGGGAGATAAAATTCAGCTATCAAACTATCGTCTCATCGCCATAACCTCAATGATCTTGAATGCGATAGAGAAGGTAATCATAACCAGCTTTTACGCCACTTAGAGACTCATTCTTTGTTTTTAGTAACTATTTGTCGCAAGAAAAATGTATTATTCACAATACTTCCTAGTTTCTGCTAGAAAAATAAACACTATTCTTCTGACTTCTTCTTCTTCTTTTTTTTTTTTTTTCAAAACAACCAAATGATAGATATCATATAGACGCTGGTCTCTTGGTCAAAATGGTTTGACCATCCATCCATTTGAATACTCTTTTTTTTAAATATGATTCCAACTCACAAAACGTTGTAAGCCTATAGGACATTAATACCACGTGTTGTTTACAACACGTGGGATTAATTTAGTTCCCAGCTTCCCGTGTTAAACAAACTGATATGAGTGGGTTAAGATTTTTTTTTAGTCCCGAAACCGTGCTTTAGAGATCAACCGTGGAAATTTTTCGAGCCACTTCAGGCCTCCAGTAAGTAGGATGGTGGTCTCTCACCTAAATATCACATGCTCATGGCGGGATCTGAACCCACGACCTGTTGATTGGAGAGCTCATGTGCTAACCACTCGGCAAACCAGGTTGGAATTTAGTGTAACATTATCACTCTTTCTTTATCATTCTTATCTTTTCTTTCATTATCATTCTTTTCAATAGGAATATATATATAGAGAATAGAATGAAGGTAGTAAAAGAAGGAATAAACGAAGTGGTTATGAAAAGTGCAAATGCATATTATAATGTGTGATGATATAGCTGTATTAGTTGAGGATGAGCAGGATTTAAAACACGCACGCACGCACGCACACACACACACACACACACACACACACACACACACACACACACACACACACACACACACACACACACACACACACACACACACACACACACACACAGAGAGAGAGAGAGAGAGAGAGAGAGAGAGAGAGAGAGAGAGGAGAAAGTATTATACAGATGAGTTTAATATAGATGTAACCGAATGTAAATACTGTTCCTGCTTCTGCTTGCAGTCCTAAGGTTCTCTTTATTGGGACCTGGATGTATTTTATCAGAACTGATTTGCATTAAGACGGCACACACATAAGATCTCCCTGAATACCACAATTGTTGCACTTATAATCAGGACCAGGGCAATGATAAAGAGAATGACAGGTACTTCCATATTTGGAGAAGACCTTTGAACCTCCCCTCTTTTACTAAACTATAAATTTGACTTCTCATACTTCTTTTAAGGAAGCTAAATTGTTTTCTTCATTAAGATACATGTTAGCTTCTTTCCAAATAGAAAACTTGTTGTATCAGTTGCTTATTTTAAAACCATTTGAAATATTGGACCAGATTTTCATATAACATATTAGTATACTTTGTCAAGAATATTTTCAGGATTATTTCTTCTTCTATACGGTAAAATGTCGTGATTCAATGGAACCTTTTAAATTTCAGATGACGAAAGAGATTTCCAATCTTACCGGTTTTACTTATGTTTACATTGTAATGTGAGGTCGTGGTAATTATTAGATGGGTTTTGTTTTTTTATTATTAAATAATTTGTCTTTTACAACCTCATTCGTTAAACTACTTAGTGTGAGATTGCGTGTTGTTTATAACACGTGGGATTAATTTAGTTCCCAACTTCCCGTGTTAAACAAACTGATTTCAAGTTCTCCATTGAAGAGGACATTGTTTTTGTGAAGCACGCGTGTCTTCAACCACGCGACAGAATCAAAGAGAACGCAGCTGCACCTTTGCGTTTGCACGTCTATAACGATTGAACAAAAGCTAACGGAAACATGTAATTATCTTCCCATAGGTTTCATAATTCCCCCAATATATTTTCCCCTTTCTTGTCATGGATGGAGTATCCATAAAAACTAAAGGCAGATGCGCCTGTCCCAGTATTGTTCTCACTCGGTGACTTCCTGCTACATATCGAGCAAGGTCGAGGATTTAATTGACCTATGTTCTCCAAGCGAGCGTGATTGCTATGGGAAAGCCGTGTGTTGTGGATGCTTCCATCTATATTGTTGTGCAGCGGAAGTTGAGTAACGGGTCCCGCCTCGGGGCCTAAGTCAGAAACAAAGACTGCTGTGAGAATTGCAGATTAATTATGCAGCCCAGCTTTCAGCTCATCCGTCAAGATGACACCGTTCGCTACTTGTTAACGTAGCTTACCTGGACGACATGCGGGGTTGCTTGACAATTACGGTGTAGGTGTGTTCAGCACCACTGCGTTTCACTTGTCGAATGTTGTTTTTGCGTTCCGTTTGGGCGACTTCACAACTAAATCAATAAAGACAGCCATTAGTTACACTTTATGTGAACGTGGTGTTTTCAGCGACACATTTCGATGAGGATCGTGATCTATAGAGAATGGGGTCTGCTCGAATTTATATCGGAGTCGTTGATGTTTCATGTTCAATATATTTTACGAGTGCCCCATAAGGTCGAATGTTTAGAAACGAAGCAAGATTCATTGTTTGACTAACTTGTTTTTCTTCATAATGCTTCTAATGAGCTATGGGTTACAAATCTCAGTATTCTTCCTATGAAGAAAATCCTTGCAGAAGTTTTTTATTTCACCTTATGCACAAATCCTATGAACATATCAACATCCATTGAATCCACTGACGTTTCTTTTTGCCATTTTTCATTTGACCCAAAAGCATAGACAAGGGTCACCGAATAGGCTATCCCATTCGATGTAAAATTTCAGCGACTTTTTCACGCATCATGATCTAAACCTAACTGTGATTTGTTTCTAAGTATTTATTTCATTTTGACCTTTTTTCATCTCGTATTTCTGAGTAGGGCATTTAAAAAAAAAATGTCAATCACATACATCAAGCACATATGTGAATCCAGATTTTCGTAACATATTAAAATCATTTATTCTAATAGGTCTGTCTCTCTTTCTCTCTCCTCCTCCTCCTCCTCTCTCTCTCTCTCTCTCTCTCTCATTAAGAGAGAGAGAGAGAGAGACAGACAGACAGACAGAGACAGATACGACTAATTACACACTCAGAGAAAGCGATGAAGACATTTTGAGAGGCGAGATGAAGAGAGCACGAAAGCGATAAACAAGAGAGAGAAAGAATAAATAAAAAACGTTTTTCATTTTTTCCTCAGCCATTCTGTACTTTCTCGGCACTCTATTGACGTTTTTCTTCTATTGCTTAACAAGTATCAGTTGAGTTCGCTAATCACTTTGCGTGATTTGGTGTAGATGACATTTATTAAATAAAAAAAGATTTAAATTCCTATCATCCAACCACGCTAGTGTAATAAAAGGAAACTCTGCTTGTTGCATCATTTGTGTAGGTTACATAAATAGAGTGTAGGCGTTGGCTATAACTAACTTAGTTGGTGAGTAGGCGCTGTTCACAGACTGAGTGAGTGACATATCGGTCAATTTGGGGAAAAAAAATCAGACATCGAACATATTTGGGTGTCCACAAAAATTCCCAATTCGCTCGTCACGTTTAAAGCAAAAGAGATGAACCTCCTTACGAAAGAAATTCCAAATATAGTTTCGAAGTTCTCGAATTCATAATAGATAGTGTAATCTTCTCATCATCATTTGGTGTGGATGACTGGTATCAAGTGTCTGGCCTTTAGGTCAAACACTTAATACCAGTCATCAACACGACCTTTTGGTCCAAAACTTGACACCCAATGGGTCAGTCAAATAATGTCAATAATGTTGGTTTGCTAAATGAAAATGTTTTTGGTTTTATGGGTGGTTTATGATAAATGGTGGTGGCTTATTATTATTTCGTTAGTTTTGCTTAATACATATAACATTATTTTATTATTATACTATAAAAAGGTTGTCTTTTATAATAGTGGTAAAAATAAAATGCTTGGACAAACAAATAAATATTATTTAATTCTCTGTCATGGGTAATTTTTATTTGTATTTATATTTATATTATTTTTATATTCTATTGAAGTAATATGATATATTGTATTATTCGTATTATTTTATATTATTAATTTTGTTATATTTAATTATAATTACTGTACTTATTATATATATTATTATACTATATTATATTATATAGTATTATACTATAAAATAAAATGGAACTTAAAACGAATTTATTTTTAAATTCGAGTAATTGAATTTAAAAATACCGGTGTGCCGCGAGATTTATGAAAACAAATTAATTGAAAAAAATAATGTCATAATTTGCGCATTTATTTATTAGTGTCTGGTCTTCCATCTTCTTGTGTGTGTAAATCAATCAAAATTATGCCTTTTTTTGTCAGATCATCAAAAAAATTAAAAGAATATATTTTTAGTGTGCCGCAGAATTTTAATAATTAGTCTAGGTGTGCCGTGTTATGAAAAAGGTTGAAAATCACTGGTCTATACTGACTGAGCTACGGAGGCTCTGAACACGATATTCCTAATTTTAAATAGTATTTATTTGTACACATCTGCATGTGTTTAACTGTCGATTTTGCTTTTGTTGTAGAGTTAAAACACGACTTTCTTTCCACAAAAATCCACCTCCACTAAATATTGATATCTGGAATTAGCTGAATAAATAACCGGAAATGGAAGCTGTCAGTGTTTTGTTTTGTAGAAAACTTCATAGGAGTTTTAGAACCACATAATGTTATTATCTTTGGTCAATTTAAAAAGTTTAATTCAAAGAAAGATCTGATATATTTATAGAATATTGTTGAATCTTAAATATAATATGAAATATTTATGAATCTATGAAGAATCTTTAGTCTTATCGAAATTAATTATATAATTTTACATATACCTTTTACAAGAATACTTAATATTGCTTTAAATTCTTTATAGCAGTAAGGGTGATGTTTTGGGTGATGGTTGTTGGGAAGAAGAACTTACCCTGGGAGGGTAATGGATGGCAGTGCTGGAGCCAATGAAGTTCTAACTGAGGCTCAGCCATTGCTGTTACCCTCCTGTAATGATCAGAGCTTTAATTTAATAGCTCAATAACACCTTATCCCCACACTGTCCTCTACAGATAACGGGGAAGATGAAAAGCATTCTTGCTTTGCCCCTTTAAGCCAGTCCATACATATAGGACTATATAAGGTGATGTTCTGTGTCAGGCCGATCAAATATCATATCAAAAATTCAGAAAAGTTCTATACTCAATAATTCTTCAAATCAAAATTTAATGAATATTTTTTTCTTAAATTATTATTGGAATTACTCTGGTTCTCAACTTGATTTCAGTAAACAAAACGTCCCTAGTAATGCACTATCGAGTGATCTCTGAGTAGAACACCTGTCTGGGAATGGAGAGATGAGGGGAGGAAATGGGAAGGCGTCAAACTGTTTCCTGTTGAGAAATTGTCCAGTCTCGGTCCGTCACACATGCGCAAGACCATAACGAGTCTAACTGGAGCGATTACGCTTGTGTTTTGGTCGCCTTTGTTGTGTGTGCGCATCAGGGCGGACCGAGGTGTCCAGCCTTTAAACTCCCTCGTGGGAAAATTGCCAGTAAACTCACGTCCACACGTGGTGTGGATGAACGAAGTCGACAGAAATCTGTTGTTACTTTGCTTTACATGTGTTAAGCGTGGTGATGAAGGATTCACACTGATCAGCAGCTGCCGTAGAGCACTGAACCTCACCAGATTGACGATGGCAAACGACAAACACGGATGAGTGTTAATTGGACTAAACCACTTATAGAACATGCACACAATCCTCCTTCCCTCCTGGACTCTCTCTGGAGATAATTTCGGAGCAAAGTGCTTTGTGAATATGGCAAACTCAATAAACATTTTTTAACAAATCTCCATCCACGATAATAGCTACTGGTGATCCTTCTCACCTCCAGATGGCTCCATTTGCGACATTGAATATTAATATGCATTTTAATTATTTATATTAATGATTGATCGTTAAGATTATGCTAACTGTTTTGATCCATGTCTCTTCTTACACAAGTTTCGGGATTTGAATGTTTAAAAATAGTTTTGGTTCTTCTGGTAAATAACTTCCGGCAAATCAGTCATTCTGAGTTTGGATTTTTTTTTTTTTTTTTTTAATAGGAACAGATTTTTCATATAATGTATTTTTATTTTACTGAAGTGAGTCATTTTTGTAACTTATCATCCAACAGACAGCTATACTGAAACTTTTTTCTTTGTTCTTCGCAAATAGTTTCTTGATTTTTATAAAAGTATACTGAAAATGTAAGTTTAAGAAACCAATTTTCTAGCTTATAGTCCGAGTCTGGATTTTTTTTTTTTTTTTTTTTTTTTTTTTGTACATGTTGATGATAACTACTTTAAATGTACACTTCTTTTTTTCCCCCACGTTTTTCAGTGAAAGAGAATTTGATTTCCTAAAAGTTTCCACCATAGTTTCTTTTCTTCTGTCCTTTACTTACCTTTTTTTGCTTAATTTAACGATGTGAATGTGATTATTATTTTATTATAAGACAGAAATATTGATGCTAGAAAATGTAATTTACACATAATATAATGGTGGATGGAATTTCCCAGCATGCATTGCCGTCCGCAATGCATACTGGGAAATGGCAGGAAATGCTGCCGATGGCATTGTTATAGTTGATGTTTGTGTACAATGACTCTCATTTCCTAAATTAGACCACTTCATTAAACTTGTTTCCCATTATACGTAATGGAGTAAAATAAGACAAAATGCCGGGTATTCTAGAAAGATGCTCAGAATGTCCAAAATGATTCATTTCCAGGGTGTGCTGTCTTCATACGCTCCTTTCCTGTTTGACTCATTCTTTACAGAAAGAAAAGATTTCTTATTTCCTTTTACAGATAATACAGCCGGAAGTTGACAACATGTAACGATGTTTATATCTCGTTGTCGACTTCTTTTTAAAGAGTCAAATTCTTTCCACGAACTATTTTCATCGCGTGTTTAGCAAAGGATGTTATATTAAGAAAAATAAATTCCCGTAAAAAAATAATAATAATTTCATTCATTAATGGATTTTAATAAAAATAAATTAAATTAAATAAAAAAATGAGAGAATTTCGTATGCTTCATTTAAAGTGTCAAATAAATACAATACTAGAAATAGCTAAATTTTAGTGGTTGTTTTTATTGCTTTATTATAAATGTTTTTATTTTTTATGTAATCTTTGTTGAGAGTTTTGATCTTCCTCCCAATAGATTATTTTTCTGTGAAAAAGCGACGCCTCAACTCATCGGTTGAGAAGAAAACTAGTAGTCCCATTCACCAAGAAGAAGAAGACATGATGGAGTAAAGCAGGTATTTTGCATTTATTTTGGATTTTATATATTAATCAACATTATTTCTGCTTATTCAAATGGAATGGAGTGAGATTTCCATCGGAGAACTGCAGTTTATTATTATTATTATTATTATTTATTTATTTATTTATTTATTTTTCGTGACACCTCCAAGGAGTCCACGACTCATCGAGGGAGGGCACCTACTCTACAACTCTCTGTGTCCACCAACTTTCGAATTGCCACTACCATCATCGTCATGCTTATACATACAAAACTGATAATCTTTAAACCCACAAAATTTAGATTCATTCAAAGAGTTATTATCTATTTTTTTGGTTCATTTGTGCACTAAGAAGAAAGGTTATTTAAACCAAACCTAGTTCAAAAACAAACCAGACTAAAAGTATACAATACATTAGCCCTACCGGTCTTCATGTATGGAAGCGAAATCTGGACAATAAAACAAAAAGACAAACAAAGATTAACAACAGCAGAAATGAAGTTTATGAGAAAAACTGCAAAGTATACCCTATTTGATCACAAAAGAAATGAAGAAATTATGAAAGAATTAAACCAGGAACCAGTAATAGAAAAAATTAAAAAAATATAAACATAAACGGATGGACTACGTTAAAAGAATGAAAATAGAAAGATTACCAAAACAAGCCTTAAAGTGCAAGCCATTAGGAAAACGATTCAACGATGACTTCTAAGGCCGGAACAGGCCATGCTAGGCCTAAATCCTTGATACGCATGATGATGATGATAATCTGTGCACTAAGAAGAAAGATTGAATCAATGTTACTCTTTTTTTTTTTTGGAAATCTGGAATATGCTTCCAGTTTTCACTATTTTAATGGTTTTATTGGAAATTGATTTACTTCTCATCAAATATTAATTTAGGTAAACGATAAAATAAGTTGTTGTGTAAGGAAGTTGTATTCACTTCCATCTTGCCTATTATCTTATTAGGTCTTACTGAATTGTGTTATGTTCAAAACCAAATTTGTTTGTTTATTCGTAGCGATTCTTTTTTTCAGTTATTTTCATCAATATTGCCCATCTCTCCCCACAATTACTCTTCTGGGAGTAATTGTGGGGAGAGATGGGCAATATTGTTGTGGACATGAAGGATCCTGATTTCAAACGTTTTGTCTGTTATATTCTTTAAGACCAACTAAAATATCCCTGCGTGAAAAAAAAAAAAGAAGACAAAACCCATAAAATTCCGCTGTACGAGAATACAATCTTCGGCATTAGAGTTGCATTAGCTTTGCGCTATTTAAAACAATACAAGCGTCCAAGCGTACGTATAGTCACCTTTTACTAGTGCATTTGATAAAAGTTTCACTGTCCTGACAGCTGTTTCGAACTGGTTGATTCTCTTCAGAAACGTTAAGAGAGCAAAAACTCTTATTCAATACTAAAGCAATTAAATCTTTCAGTTTTTATATTAATGATGAAAAATTGGAAGAAGTAGAACGATTCACCTACTGGGGAAGTGTACAACACAGATGGATGGTCTAAACATGATATTAAAGTACGCAAATTTGACCAGAGCTCCCATACAATAAAATACAGCTACCTACAAGACTATGTGATCGATATCCTTGTTAACTCTGTCTTACTATACGTATACTATAGAAATGTGAATTGGACATTGCTAAAGGATGGTGAGGAAAGGCTACTGGCCTTCGAGATGAAGTGCTACAAAAGACTTTTGAAGTGTCACGGCACAAGTAACAAATGGTGAAGTTAGAAGGAAAATCCACTCCATTGCCAGGACACAAGAAAATATCATCACTAAAATACGTCGGCAACAGCTTCGGTTGCTGGACCACGTGACTAGATCAGAGAGCTTACCTAAAACAGCACTAGAGGGCTTGACGTCTGATATCAAACAACAGAGACGAACTAGAATTACCTGGATAGACAATATTAGAAAGTCGACTAATTCTTCCTTCTCTGCCTTGTTAAAGGAGATCCCAAGACAGAAACACCTAAGATAGCATGTTAGGACTTGCACCTTTATAGTATCCCAACGGTTCTACATAGACTATGGATGAAGAAAAATTTTTAATTTGTAGCAGTAGGGGAGAGCGGAGGGGACGTTCGGCTCACACTTTTGCGTTTAAGAAATCTTGCTATACTGTCTACAGAACAGCAACTGAGTGATGAAATAGCTTCGCCAATGTCATCGACGATTTTGCTAACGGAAAAGCAAGAAAAATAACATTTTAGAATGTTGAAATTAAAGTTTTACTTCAAAAATAAACATAGTGATTTAATTTGTTTCCTTATACGTCGTTTTGACTTTTTGTAGTATTTTTGGTGTGTATTGAGAGGGGCGGCAAACTCGGGGATCGCCCTGGGCGACAAAAGTTCTAGCTACGGCACTGTGTAGCAGCTTTTTATAATTGTAATGTAACAGATTTTTAATATCTCAATAATTATTGGAAAAATTCATCGTAATTGCAATAATTTTTCATACATTTCAATCGTTTTTAAGAAATTATAAAAGTTTATAAATGTAACCACTTTTAAGACTTGTAATACTTTTTTTTTGAAATTGTAAATTTTTTAAGTTTCCAATTATGATTACAGAATGGATTACTATAAAAAAATAGTTTTTAATGGTATTGTAAAACTATATTGCTCACAATATTATTTCACAATGCTTAAAACTGTTTAGAATGAACTTAAACATTTGCATGAATAGTAGAGCGTAGAATTTATGAGCTCAGAATTTTTTCTAGTTTTTATCTTATAAATGTAAATCAAAAAACAAATTCTTGCCTCAGTAATTCCTATATTAATACTTTTTATGATAAAACTTAAATTAAAAAAAATATTTCTTAAAATAAGATTCTCAAAATTAAATAACTTTAGTAATTTTTGATTTTTAATTGCATAATTATGATTTATCAAACATCAAAAATTCTTATCAAAGAGATTCTAAAATTATTAATTTAGTCATTTAAATTATTAATTTAAGTTTTTTTTTTGGCTAGATGGGTGAAGCAAAAATGCTTTTCATATTCCCCGTTATCTGTAGAATAAAATATATGGATATGGATATGATGTTATTGAGCTATAAGCTCTGGTCATGGCGGGGTAACGGCAATAGCCAAGCCTCAGTTAAGACTTCATCGGCTACAGCATTGCCATCTGTTACCCTCTGGCTTTTCCAGAATTTCTCCACCCATTAATAATAATAATAATTTAAGCTTTATAGTCCTTATAAGGACTGGCTTAAAGGGGTAAAGCAAGAATGCTTTTCATGTTCCCCGTTATCTGTAGAGGACAGTATAGGGATAAGGTGTTATTAAGCTATTAAAGCTCTGATCATGGCAGGAGGGTAACAGCAATAGCCGAGCCTCAGTTAGAACTTTATTGGCTACAGCATTGCCATCCATGCCCTCCAATGGTATTAATCACCGCATCTCACGGTCGATTATGCTACATTCACACATCCGTAATTTTTTCTTCTGTTTTTCCTTTCATATATCATTTTTATATAATTCATTTATTAGTGTCTTTAATTCAGTTCAATTATTTTTTTCAGAAAAAGAAATTTAAAATTTTTCTAAATATGTTATACATAATAAATGTTACAAATAAATATTATCAGAATCGAGCTCAAAAAGCGAATACCAACTTTAAGAAGTTTAACATTATGCATTTTAAGATAATTTTATTCATTTATTTAATTGTTCGAAATTTTGCATTAAAAAGTAATTCTACAAAAATTAATAAAATGTTTATTTTGAATAACAGTATTTTAGTTATTTTTTATTTAAAAATATAATAAATACTTTAAAAAATTTGTTAAGACAGATATTCCACTGATAACAAAAAAAAAAAAAAAATCTAACTTTTTGGCTACTAGTGGTGATACAGAAATGCAGTACAAAAGACGTACACAAGGTCTTACGATCACACTCAAGTTAACAATTATCCTGAACAGGCAGGAAAATGCAGAACAGGTGTCTTTACAACGAATGATTCCAAAAGGGAAAAAGATTTTACACGTGACCAACAATGCGTTTCGACTCCCCTTTTCACTATTATTCGTCACGTCAAGTCTTTTAGGTGCAGTGCTAGCAGTAAGTGAGCCCAAGAAGTAGGGGGAGATTAATATCTTCAGAACCCTCCTTGGACGTAGCTTTTCCATATATTTCTACTTATAATGACATCCTTTCACTTCCTTAAAATCCTACCGGAGATTAAAATGGTGGGTCCTAGTTTCGCACGCAGATGTGCAATCCGTCTTCACACCAACTCCCACACCCCCGCCTAAACCCTTCTACGTGCAGTAGTAGCACACGGCTACTTGGAAAGATAAACGACATGGATGTGTACCAACTAGCAGACTCGGTTCAACGAGAGCTATGTAACGGACCTAAGGGGTGGGTTTCGGGGTTATATATTACTCGCTGTTTGTATTAAAAAGTGACTTACACCTTCCAAGTAAATTATTTCCTCTGATTACACGGTTGCACAAGAGTGATGATAGGGTTTGGGATTAGGAATCCACTCTCTGTGTTTCTTCATACACGAGGATTGATATCGGACTTGTAATGAGTTAAAGTGCATGTTCAGAAGACAAAAAAAAAAAAAAAAAATATTTCATAGTCGTAGTGAAGTTTTGAAAAACATAATGTTAGGACAGCATCCCGTTTTTAAACATTTATTTAGATATAACTAATTTTATACAATCAAGTCATTAACATCTGCACATCAAATCAGTATGTAACAAGCGCTGTATATGCTGCCTTGGAAAAAACAGGTTTGAATCTTGTCTAAGATGGGAAGAATCTTTATATATATTTTTTTAATTGTTAAAAATTCAAAATATTTCTAAGGAAATGCACTGACTTCCTTTTTTGACGGATATACTTCTAGACAGTGGCGTAGCTAGGGGGAGGTCCTCCCCGGGCGGCACTTCGAACCTTACCCTATACGTCGTTTTGATTTTTTGTAATATTTTTGGTATTTTAGTATTTCGAGGGACGGCAAACTGGGATCGCCACCGTCAGCAAAAGCTCTAGCAACGCCACTGCTTCTAGATGCATCCTCTCCTACGTCAAATTTTGCAATCCCTCCACTTGTCCCCCAAGTTTTTACAGTTAGTCAACTATGCCTCCCCTTCTCCCAAACCTAAATATCAAAATTACAGTAATGGAACTGTTCTTCTGAATCTAGTATTTCTATCCTTGTTAATAGTGTCAATAGATAAATTTTATGAATTATAAGTATTATTTTTACGGCTATTTTGCCTACTTTTGTTTAGGAGTGTCCCTTTTTAATGTCATTGGCTTTTTACTCAAGAATTCTAAGGGCATTGCAGATGTATTTTACAGACAAATATATGTAGCACAATAGAAGAAAATTCGCACATACCTTTTCTTGGCTGTTGTTGCCTGTCTTTTTTTTTTATGAATTATTTTCAGTTAATTGAAATTCTTATACTATAAAATTATACTTAAATATATAAAAGTATTTGTTATAAAATTAATTTTATATATAAATTATTCCATTCACCAACACCTAACAGTATTTCTATCACATCTAAAAGCTTACATCTGTCGGTTTTCAATCACTTCTCTCTTTTTTTTTCCCCCTTCAGTTTTCTTTGTCTGGGTGGAGTCCCTTTTGGCTAGCCTTTTTCCGTTTCTCAGTTTTCACCTTTGCTACATATCGGAAGTGAGCGATTTAGTCGTCACGCATGACCGGAAGGTGGAGCTGGTGTTTTTTACCTTCTGTGTTCAACAAGAAATTTCCGCACTCGTATAGTTTTGGTATCTAAGCAACCACATTATTTTTACAAAACTAAACAGGAACGAAATGTATTTTGGAGAATAAATTTCCTTTTTTTTTTTTTTTTTCCCTCAGAGGAATCCATGCACTTGTGCATGGATTTTCAGTTATAAGAAAATATAGAAATTTATTAGTAATGTGGAACGTTTCAATAATTTTTGGGATTATTACTAAATTATGTTGAAAACATAAGATGGAAACTTAAAAAAAATTCATATGCTTAACTTCATTAACTAGATATATCCAGAATAACATTGCTAACTATTTTGTCCACTAACAAAATTGTATATCATTTCGAAATTAATTTTAATAGCTATAGTACCGTGTATATATGAGTACAACGAAGTTGCTGTCAAAATCATCATAATGCTAATTAACACACACAATCAACCTAACAAACATCACAGACACACAGGATAAAGTTATTTACAGACAGCGATATATATATATATATATATATATATATATATATATATGAAGTTAAGCTCATCGACTTCTTCTGGAGCCATAGGAAACACGAGGTACGTAGGGCTTTTCTCCGTGTCTTCCCCCCCCCCCCACAACCACAATCAAGTAGGGTTTACCCGGCTGATCTTGAAATATTTCTATTTCATTAACACTGTTCGAACCACACGGAAACCATTGGCACTAAATCACCCATCTGGCAATGTAATTAAATACTTCATTGGATATTTCCTGCCCTGTTTCGGGACCACTGGCCACCGCTGGATCGAAGGTGGAGACGATGGCAGAGTGATACTCTACAATATGTAAAACACTAAAAAGATTTGTCACAGATGGGGTTCTGGTGCTTCAGCTTAGCCCAAAGTAGCTGTACTGGAAATGTGTTGATGTTTTTAGTTGTGAAATGCCTGATCTGGTTACGAATGAAGAGGTGCTCTTTACGAACATCAAAAACAGTTGGGAACAACCTTTTCACCTGGATTTGGCTTGGAGACTCGCTTACGGCCGATTACCGGTGAAACTAGTAAAATCACAATATCGTTCCCGAACTTGTGATCCCTTTTGTGAAATATGCTATGCAACTAAAACTGTAAGGCACCTCTTCTACCACACCAGCGCAATGCACGTGGCGAAGGCTGGCTGAATTGTTTAAGATCCCGTTGCCCACTTTCTCTGGGGTGATACTATTGCAGTTTCACCCACTGGTGAGAAAAAACAAAAAATACTTAATTTTTCTCATCAGTGTTCTGAAATATCCCATGTGGAAAATACGTAAAAACATCTCATCACTGAGGAAGACGAATTACAAACTGTTTCTCCGCCTATCTCCTTCGATTCCTGGAGCAGGAAAGATTCCTTTTGGGCGAAGAACGGTCCTTAAGGAGATGGCGTAGGCCACCAACCATATGTCAGATTACACAAGGGTAGGAATTAAATTGTGTGCATATATTTATAATCATTGTTTTTGACCTTTTAAACTCAGATTTTATTCGTTTTATCATTTTAGTCTAATTTCATTTTGTTCTAATGTAAGGGGTTGGCCTGAACAAACCCGGACAGCGAAGGCCAACATCGAGGTGGTCCTGAGCCCTATTAAGGCGGGATCTCCAGGGCCAGGTCTCCGTTTTTTTTTATCTGTTTATTAGGTTCTACAGGCTTTTATGCTTCGTATACTGGTTTTATAGTATTTATAATATTGTTTTTATCTGTTTACTCTTGTAAACAGATAAAAAGTCCCCTTCTTGGGACTTTTCCTTTAATGAGTGAAAAGTCAAACGACCTTTTTAGAAGTGTGCGGTGGATCAACAGCTAAAACTGGTCAACTGAGGCCTCTTCCTCTCCTCTATCACTATCTCACTGTGTCTTTTTATTTCCTCTCTCTGTGTGCTGAATCTCAGTGCTATTTTATTCTCAAAGCATATATATATATATCAGAGTTCCGATTCCATCAACTCTCGCAGTTCGATTCTGCTGAAGCGCTCTTAATTGCATTTGCTTGCGATCTTGGTCTTCTTCTATTTATTTATTTTTATTCAAATACTTTTCTTAACGTTACATACCTGTTCTATTTAAGTAACAATACTCTCTAAGATCAACTCTGTTTACACATTCTTGAGTATTCACATTGTCAAATTCGTTTGTATAATGGAAACATTTGTGGTGGCAGCACTGAATGTTCTTGTTTGGTTTTGTTTACACTCTGTAGTTCGCAGGTAAATTCGTTAGTGAGTACTGAGTGATAATTTGTGTTAAAAAATTGTAAAATGGGAGACTTATCTATCCGATTTTGAAAGAGAAGTCGTTGATGTGTGTTTAGCTGGAGTATCAGTGACAAAATCTGCTACATTAGGGGGTATCAAGATCGACAGTTTTTAAGATTATGTTGGCATGCGTAGATCATGGCAAGACAACATTATCGAAGAGAAACAGTGGGTACAAATCAAAAATGACAGAAAGAGATGGTCGGACACTGAGAAGGATTGTTTTGAAAAATCACAGAACTACTGCAGCACAGGTAACAGAGAACAAAAAATGTCCGGTGCGAGCTTCATAAATCCAATATTCATTGTAGAGCTGCAATTGCTAAACCTCCGATTACTGAAAAAGAATGGTCAGAATCGTAAACGACTTAAAACCTGAACAAGAGATAACTGGAAATGTGATATGGTCAGATGAGTCGATCTTCACGCTGTTTCCTACATCAGGACGAGTTTGAGTTTGGAGAACACTCAAGGAAAACTACAATCCGAAATATATGGTTCCAACAGTAAAGCATGGAGGTGGTTCTTTGATGTTCTGGGCAGCAATATCATGGTACTCTTCATGGCAAAATTGCTCGCAAGTGATTATTTGAACATTTTGAATAATCAAGTACATCTCATGATCCAAATGTTATTTCCACCCAATAATGCAATAGTCCAAGACGACAATGCCCTCCCCCCCTCATTCAGACAGCTTGTACTGTACAGTCGTGGTTCAAAAAAGGTGAAGGTGAATTTCAGTACCTTCCCTAACCGATACAATTACCAAATCTGAACATTATTGAACCGCTGGTATTGGAGACTAGATTATGAAACAGATTCTCCCACCTCCAAGGCATTTAAGACAACTTGAAGATGTCCTTCAAGAAGAATGGTATAAAATTCTACCAGAATCTAAGAATTCCAAGAAGAATTCAGGTTCTACTGAAGGCCAAAGGTGGCCCAGCACTATATTGATAAAGAAATATGTATGTACCTGTATAACAAGTGTTTCTATTATTTTGTCCAACACCTGTATATCTTCATATTTTAGTACATTTTCATATTCATATAAACATCCATTACTTTCAGTATATTCCATTAATATCATCTGTTTATTTTCCCCATAGACCTCTCATATCTCTGGTCATTAGTCTTTGATCAACTGTTTTATTTTTAATACATTTCTCCGATCGATATATTAATATTGTTTTCAACGCTGTTTTGTAATCTATTTCTATATTTAATTTGCCACCTGGTTTTCCCTTTCAGTCGTTTCCGACCGTAGGTGTCTTTCTAGGCATTACCCACAAAGTATTCCTGGTGAGATGTTTACAGAGTAGTTCACCATTGCTTTCCCCAACCACCCCAATTTGATCCGGGCTCGGGACCGGCATATGGCTGGGACGTATTCATCACTGTAATCCATGTGTGTTCACGGCGCCTGTTTGCCTATTCTGGGGAACGAAAAACCCCTCGGTATGAGACCGGCTAACTCATTTTAATTTGCCACATTCACTAAAAATTGTGACGTATCTGATTCATAGAAGGAAGCAAAGCTTTTTAATATCCACCAAAAATTTTTCTCCACTTTCATAATGTTTATCTTCTCATGCCTTTTTTTGTGTAGATACAACACATAATTTTCATGCATTTTCCCCCCTTTGTATTCTCTAAGAGTGCATGCTAAATTACAATTAATAACTTTTTATAAGATTACTTCTTTCAGTGTTTCTTTAACTTACCGTGTTCACCATAGAATTCGTATTTTTCTGTCTTTGTAGATAACTTCACCACATGCTTCTCTGACAGGGCCAAACAGCTTTTTATTCATTTAACCACTACGTTAGTCAACTCTGGTTGTTTGGTTCTGTTTTTCAAACTGATTTTTTTCTTTTATTTTTTCAATACACAATGCTTGTATATTCAAGTGTATACAGTTTGCATCTGAGAGTTATTTAACTTCGATTATTTAAGAATGTTTAGTATTATATACATTTTTTTTAGTGGAATATTCAATTTTCATCCTGCTGGACATTAGAAGGCAGTCACTGCCTATTCCAAATCATCCCGTGAATTTTGGGCAATGGGAAGAAATGGGATGAAATTCATGAACTGTTTCCTAGAATCGAATTGTCGCCTTTTTTTTTTTTTTTTTTTAAAGGAATCCTCTAGAAAACGCATTTACTAGCAATCTTACATTTTCTTCCCCCCCCCCCCTCCAAACTCGATAAGCGTCTTCCCTTAGTGTTGTGTCTAGACAGTTGCCGGAGAAGTTATTCCAGCCGTAGGTCGAAAGGTTACTGGTTCATGGTTGTTGCTAAGTGCGCTACGATCTGCCCTTCCGGAAATACTGCGATACGTGCATGTGACACACGGGATATATGCAAGGGTTCAGTTCCTTCTCTCTCTCTTTCTCTCTCTCTGAATTTCGGTCAGAAAGGTTTGCTCTTTCAAGATTGATTGCAACGTAATTAATGTTCGTCAGAATCCTTCCTTCCTTCATTCCACTATTAAAGTGACTTTCTTTTGTAAACTTTTTTTTTCCCCCGTTATTTATCCTCTTGTTCCTTTCTGAAGCATAACCGGAACTAAATTTTAAATTAAATAACTGGAAATGCATTGCCCTTAGTGTTGTCATTGAATCCACTTATTCTGAGTTAAAGAACTGAAAACGAATCACGATTATTAATTTTTTTAACGATAATTGAAACAAAAAAAAACAATAAAAAATAAACAAGTATGCAAATAATTTTCATAATTCAGAATAAAGATGTTGCATGGGTTACTTCGGTATTGTGCTCTCCAGAATAGCTACTCACTTTCCTAAATAAATACATTTTTTGTCTTGTTTTATAAAAAGAATTCCATGCTTACATACACGGAGAAAACCTATACATAGTTGACGTTGAGTGGCATGACAGCTGTAGGGATTAGTATGAAGACACCATTCGATGAACAAACAAAAAGCAATGGCCTTCATAATGAAGTATCATAACCGAAGTATTGCGAGAAAGTTTCATATGTTTTTATGTTGAGAATTAAGCAGGATGGTCTTGATAAAACGCAAGATTAAATGATCTCGATGTGAAAACTACTGTAAGAAATTGCATTTTTTTTTCAATTGATTATGAGGAGTCAATATGAGGTTTGTCTTTTTGTTGTACCCGACCCCAATACCCATCAATGCTGATTTACCATCAAAACAAAATTACCGTCTTCAATATGGTAATTTTGTTTTCTTTTTAATTACCGAAATTATTTTTTAACAATTTTTTTCCACTGCAATACTATATCACAGGTTATACTGCATACAAAATAAACTCAGAACATGCCATCTTATTCTAATGGCATCCGTAAAAGAAATGAAGTTATAAGTATTCAGATCCATCCTACCCAAATGCTCTTATTCATGTTTAGTGAACCTAATTTGTAACTAATTTTTTTTTTTTTTTTTGTCTAGATGGGCGAAGCAAACCTGCTTTTCATATTTCCCGTTATCTGTAGAGGACAATGTAAGGATAGGGTGTTATTGAGCTATGACTCTGATCATGACATGGGGGTGACAGCAATAGCCAAGCCTCAGTTAGAACTTCATTGGCTACAGCATTGCCATCCATTACCCTCCCTGGGTACCCATTTTAGTCGCCTCTTACGACATGCATGGGCTACATTGGGGCTACTAACTAAGTAAAGCAGTCTCTAAAAATTAAGACGATCCCTAGACCACTCCATAGTGGCCAAAAAATCGTCCAACTCAGCGTTGGTTCCACTCAGTGACTTCCCCCCCCCCCCGCCACCACCGAGAAGAACTCATATTCCAGGGAAAAGCATCCTCCGGCAAGGCCCCCTCACAGGTCACGCCGGAGAACACCCTCCCCAGAGACTCAAAATGCTCTCCCAGGACAAACCGCCCGAAATCTAAGCCCCCACCGGAAGCAAAATTCCGGAAGAAACCTAAGAGAGCGAAACTCGAAACTTTGTGTCCCATTTTAGTCGCCTCTTACGAAATGCATGGGCTACAGTGGGGCTTCTATGTAAGTAAAGCCGTCTCTAAAATTTAAGACGATCCCCCCCCCGACCACTCCCTACGAGTGGCCGCAAGACCGTCCAACTCAGCGTTGGTTCCACTCAGTGACGGGTCCCCCAACCACTGAGCAGAACCGCTCATATTCCAGGGAGAAGCATCCACCGACAAAGCCCCCTCACGGGCCACGCCGGAGAGCACCCTCCCCAGAGACTCAAAATGCTCCCTCAGGGAAAACCCCCGAAATCCAAGCCTCCTCACCGGGAGCAAAATTCCGGAAGAAACCTGAGAGAGCGAAACTCTCCGTCCATTTTAGTCGCCTTTTACGACACTCATGGATTTGCGGTGGAGCTATTCTTATCCCGGCCACCACACGGGGATAATTTGTAACTGTAATGCTTTGTGATTATTTTAAGGAGCAGATGAATTTTAAAAAGTTGTGTGAAAACAACACCCTGATTATCAAAGAAATAAATGGCTTGAAACATTATGTATTTGATATTTAAGTCGATTTTTTTTCACACACACACACACACACACACATACACTGGCTTGTGCCACTGGCCGATTGTGAAATAATGGCTGTGGTCATTTGACTGGATTGTGTATATCGGCAATAAACAATGTAATTAATAGATGATATTTCAGCGCTCTAGGAGCACCGAAATCATAATGATACAGTAAAGTAGTTCTTTACTTTGAAGTTCTATATATTCCATTCAGAAAATATACTGGTTACTTCTTTTCCCTTTACTTACCATGAAGATCCATTTCCTGCATTGTCTGATACATGGCAATCCTTAATCATTGTTTAAAATTTGAAAATGTACATGAGTTGCGGTAAGGAATGCCTAAGCGTAAAAGAAAACAAATGGTGCGCTAAACAATATTTATGGATCAAATAGGCAAAATTAATTCATTCAGAATAGTCGTTAAATTGAAAAGATTATCCTGTGTTGCTAAGGTTATCCACTCCTTCGGTTCTTAAGCATGATTCATTTATTATTTACTAGTTGTTGCAAAAGAAGCAGGACAGAAGCAAATTTTTACGTTATTTTTATGTATACAATAGAAAACTTTATGCAAAATAAATAAGTACAAATACTGAATAAAAATAGTGTTTAGAGTTTATATTTTTAGGTAATTTTTAATCAAAAATATATACACACTATTTTCTAAATCATATAATTAATATTGGCCTCATGGATTCTTCAAAAGTGCTCAATGCAACATTTATTTATAAGGTAAATAAATAAATATCATAGGTGATTCCTAGCGGCGTGAATAGCAAAGCAGAAAGCGATTAAAATTTCCAGCCAGAAAATTGATTTCTGTGATGAATATGTGCTTATCTTGTTTACAGTTTACTTTCAGAAAAAGCCTTTGTTAAAAATGTGATTTTTAGACTTCTTTATCCCCAACTAATCAATCCCTCCATCCATTACCATGGAATTAAAAACATGCCTGCCTTTGTTATCATCTCACTATCATCTGCTCTTTTGTTATGGTTTTCCTGTAGAGATAAAGCAAATTATTTTGTCAAGAACAGCTCCTTAGATTGTATACTTCGATAAGCAAGGTGAATAGTTCTGCTAATCCTTTCATAAAAGTCACTATTTCTCGCAATGCGACCAAACTGTCGATTTTAATGGAAATATTATCTCCCATCTTCCGTTTATGGGTCCAATTCAAATTTTTGCTCAGCATCCCTTTCAAGTCACTACTCTGGCCGTAGTCACAGCTAAATATAGAACGCAAGTGATTATCCACTCACCGATCGTACAGCAGCTGCTTTTAAACCAACCAGCTGTTCATCATTTCACCTAACAAAGCTTTACTACTATCTGGTATTGCTTTGGAGTCTGAAGGATATTTCTATCATCGATAAAAATAGATTTACGCTAAACTGTGTGTGTGTGTGTGTTTATAATAATGACTTTTTCTATTTCATAAAGCATACAAAGTGTAATATTACATTATTATTATTATATGTTTTCATTTTAATTTTTATTTTCCTTGTCATCATCAGTATAACTTATGTAGGATATCTAATCTGCTGGTTGAACTGATCTACTCTAGTTTCTTAGATGAAAATATCATCTGACTTATCTTAGAAAACACAAAAATCAGGTTAAATGGTGATCTGCGCATGTAATAACAAACCACTCGTCCACCCGAAAAAAGACATGTGGTTTACTTCAGCGAACAACTCTTATCGTCTGTTTGTTACGTTGGGGGAGTGGCAGAGAGAGAGAGAGAGAGAGAGAGAGTATTTTGAAACGATATTACAATCAGAGTATAATTGGATATCCAGTTTCTTAGCAAAATCTTGAGGATAAATATCTACTACCACATATAGCGAACGGTCGGCGAAGATTAAGTGGAAAGTTTAGCTTCCAGCTATTTTTGACAGATAAAAAAATTAATATTTTTTATCTGTCATACACAGCAGACGTAAAAAATGACAAGTCTCTGAAAGTATGCGCCATCTTTTTCGATCGGTTTGATTGCAGAATGCGCGCGCAGCAAATTTGATTGCAATTTACTAAGCTATTTAACTGACCAATCATCTGTCTTTCTGATTATGCATTACTACGATATTCGATGACAGCTCATCATAAATATTTAGTAGTTTTCCTGCAACATATTCTTACTTATTTATGATATGATGATCTTATTTATGATATTTCAATGTGTAAAAATTTGGAAATCAGATTACTAATACATTGGTTTCATAATTAGCTAATGCAGTACTTATTTATGTATTATATACATTTCTTTAATAATTATTGTGATTGTTGATATTATTTCAGGTGTCGCTAGTGTGGTGACTGTTGCACCCTTTCATTTCTCTATTAGTGGATTCTATCAAGAGATGTGATTGTGGCTGGAAATGTAACAACACCAACTTCTAGTCTGCTCTGTAAATTATAATCATAAGTGGAAAAGCTGTTTTTGTTTCTGCAGCTAACAAATTAATATATTACTGTCGTTGGTTAGAGCTGTGATGATAAGCCTAACCTATTTTTTTGTTAATATTGTAATGTGAGTTTATACATATTAGTTTATGTAATTTCAGGTCTGCGTCTGCAAACGACGTTTAAAGGTATATTAGCCGAAAAATACAGCTAATTCTCTTTTTACACGATTTCGAAATAACACGGTTTAGAAAACAAAATCAATTATATTTTTACACGGTATATTTTGATTTAACACGGTTCAAATGGCGCTTATTTTTAAAATTTCTATTTGAATTCAGTTCTTAAAAAGTGTATTTCCATTATAATTATTATTTACTAGTACAGTACATGTGTACTTCAACTTGAATTTTGGGGACCTCCCCGCCCCCCTCGATGTTGTAAATATCAGGAATTAATCTACGCAACAGAATGTAGACAAATGCCAAGTGGAAATCACAAAGTGTTGGTGCCTTTAAAGCAGCTAAGGATCGTTTGCAGCAATGCTTCAGGAGATCGTATATTAAAACCATTACTCACTAATCGATCCCTAACACCGCAGGCAATGAAAGGTGTGGATTTTAACACGTTACCAGTGCACTGGAAGGCAAATAAAAAACGTTGGGTTACAAAAGAACTTTTTAATGAATGGTTCCATCAATGTTTTGTTCCAGAAGTTAAACGCTATTTGACGGTAAAAAAATCTGGGCTTTAAAGTTTTATTGATTATAGACAATGTGCCTGTCCACCCTGTTTTAGAAGACCCGAATGTGGAGTTTTGTTTTTTGCTACCTAATACAACCACTAGACCAGGGCGTGATCTCTACCTTCAAAACTTACTACATAAGAAGAAGAACATTCCAATACATTTTGGATAAACTAGATAAGGATAATTTACTAACAGTTATTGATGTGTGAAAGAAATTTTCTATTTTGGATTGCATCAAACTTTCTAAGTTGGCATGATCAGAATTGAAACTATCAACTTTAAATGCATGCTGGAAAGTTACTTAGCCAGATTGTGTGAAAAAGAAAACCCTGTACCTTTGCATACAACTGAATATCCCAATATCATCAGATTAGCACATGCAGTTTGCGGAGAAGGATTTGATGATTTTTCGTCTGCAGATATAAGAATTGATGGTTGACAAGGCTGTTAGAGATGACGAAATAATAGAAACCGTCCTTGAGAATCTCGAGATGAAGAGATTCTACTGACTGCATGCGGGATTAATTAAAGAAGGGCTTCAAATATCTAGTAAAATTGCAAAGTCATTTTCTTGCATATGGTCCAGGCTCACACAAAAGAATGCGGTTACTGTCAGAAAGTGACGGCGAATAAAATTTAACTAATAACCATATGCGCGGGTGTATTTGGACCTTTTCGAATTTCTGTTTTATTATTGACACACACACTATTTTCGTTAAGAGACGTATATATATATATATATATATATATATATATATATATATATATATATATATATATATATATATATATATATATATATATATATATATATATATATATATATATATATATATTACACTGTTTTCATTTACACGATTTTTTCTGGAACCAATCTACCGTGTAAATGGAGAATTGGGTGTATATTGTTCTCAGCTTAGTCAATTCATTGTACGTTAAATTAATTATATAGAACCTTTGTTCATGAAGCTCCTCATTTTAAATATATGAGTTTATTATTTCCGATATCAAAGGGATAAGGTATTTATCGTTATTTTAAGATGAGAATAGCCAATTTGGCCTTTAATGGTGTTCTGAGTAGTCAATATTGCAATGAGGCGGATATTGTAAAACATCGCACATTTGAGATAACAACTGAAAATACTTTCTAAATTTGTGTATTGAGATGTCTTATTGATTTAATTTCAGCCTCTCTGAATAATTGCAGACATTGGTTTTCTGCTTAATAATATAACTTTAACGGAAATTCTCTAATTACTTTAGTGATAATATTTTATGCATCAGAGATATAAAATGGTGTTTGTTGTTAACTACACATATAAACTTCTTGTAACATGTTAGATAAAAGTTATATATGATAAAATAGTATATATATTATGTGTGAATATTACATGCGTGTGTGATGTATAAGTTTTTCTCTTTAATGATGGGATATTTGGATGATAAAGAGTAACAGACTATTGAATAATTTCCTTTGTCATGTTTGTGTATTAAACTTGTAGTGTAGATTCGAGAGAGGGAAACAGCTAGTCACACACATATATTTATATTTATTAAATTACTTAGGACTGTCAAATGCTTACTTTGTTTAACACACTTATGTCATTACAATAATTCCCTAAGAAATATCAAGTCGCATGTGTGCACATTTTTAATTGTAAATTTATTTGGACAGTTACTGATTTAATTTTCATTTAAATTGTCAAAATAAATAGCTGTCAAAGTAGAGATGAGTTAAGCAACCGAATAACATAAATACACACAAAAATTCTCAGGCATGTTGAAATTCAGAATCCAGACTGTTGATACTTGACTTAATTTACATCAAATCGGCACCTGAATAGTTGCCTCTAAATAAACATTTTGTGCTTGATAAAATAGTAACTACAAGTGCAACTAATATTAATTGCATAATATTAATAACAACTAATAGTAACTACAAGTTGCAGTTATTGTTTTAAACATTTCAATGATTTTACTTAATAAAAAGTGACTAACGAAAAAAAATTAACAAGCGTTCTGAAATCTATCTGCACTAAATCAATATTTATAGTAAAGAGATTTAATTGTCATTAATTTTATGTAATAGCGGTATTTATACATAGAATAAGAAGAGTTTGCTAATCATTCACATATAAGTTGTGAAAGGAGAATTATAAAAGTACAAAAAAAACCAGGAATTCTGGTCGATATTACAGGGTCCAGAAAACAGGTAGGAAGTACAAATTAAAGAGCTTAGTTTAGCAATCATTCTGAAGGCTCAATGACAGTATATATGGAGATCTATTAAAAATTTAATAGACAGACTTTTTTTGGATGGATCTTCAAGAGTAAAAGTTATGGAGTGAATCACATAGGTACCAGTTTCAGGAACTAGAGACAGTAACCCCTTAAGTACTCTCCTGGGTTAAAAGTATTAACTCCAATAGTAGGATGAGCACTAACGAATGGCTGCCTATCATATTTTCAATAATGTGTGCATCTAAATATGCTTGCTTCTCTATAGCTCTGGCTAATGTTTATTTGTCCTAATTTATTTTAGTTTTCTCAGCAAAAGTTTGCATTTCTTTTCGAATTCTTGTAATATTTTATCTTCAGTAGTCTTTATTATTATTATTATTACTATTCGATTATGAATTGTGTATTTTAATAGAAAAAATAATGCATGATATAAGACGAGAACATATAGAGAATAGACTACGAATGCATATCAAGTGAGTTTTTTTTTTTTTTTGAATCATGATAAGTGTAGTGAATTTGATTATCACCTTTCCATTTTTGTATTATCCAGGAGTTTGTTTCAAAGTTATTAATGTACTGAATTTCATAACAAGTAATCGATTTATAGAAGTAGCTCAACAAGTATGAAATCAGTAATAATTGACCAGATATTTCTATGATTTGTAGATAAGCAGTATGGACTTCCTAAAGTACACACTATCCTGTCACAGTTCACATAGCCTAAAATATTCAATAGATTCATAAAATCAATATATTCAATAAATTCATAAAATCAATCAATAAATTTTCACATTTCTCACTTTTAGTATATATATTCAATAAATTCATAAAATCAATATATATTCAATAAATTCATAAAATCAATCAATAAATTTTCACATTTCTCACTTTTAGTATAGTGCGTGTAATCAGCAGCCCAAAGGAGAATGAATTTGAAAGAAATAGACACACCTCCCTACAGGTCCTTATATATAAGGACTGGCTTAAAGGGGCGAAGCAAGAATGCTTTTCATCTTCCCCGTTATCTGTAGAGGACAGCGTATGGATAAGGTGTTATTAAGCAATTAAAGCTTTGATCATGGCGGGAGAGTAACAGCAATAGCCGAGCCTCAGTTAGAACTTCATTAGCTACAGCATTGCCATCCATTACCCTCCAAGAATATTGGATTCTACCACCTGACCCCCTCTCCCTCCCTTATAGTCCTTATATATATATAAGGACTGGCTTAAAGGGGCGAAGCAAGAATGCTTTTCATATTCCCCGTTATCTGTAGGGGACAGTTAGGATAAGGTGCTCTGATCATGGCAGGAGGGTAACAGCAATAGCCGAGCCTCAGTTAGAACTTCATTGGCTACAGCATTGCCATCCATTACCCTCCAAGGGTAATGAATGAATCGATCACCGCATCTCACGGTCGATTGAATCATTTTCCTCCTTTGCTCTACTAAACGTTGATATACATTATTTAAGATTTCCTTTAAAAGGTGTCTAAATTAATATGCTTAATATAATTAGTTTTATTTAAAATAATACTTGTAAACAGTAATAAAATATAGTAATTTTAAACTATCATGTTTTTGTTATTATAATTATTATAAAAATTAAATAATGTACAAATCATATTTCTAAAATGAGCGCACTGAAAAACAGTGCGATTTCTTATTAGCATTTTTCATTTTTTTAAGGATTTCTCCTGAGCAAAAATGGTGTATTCATCTCTTTAAAGAATGAATCATTGACTTGTTTTTTTAAAAAATAACAAAATTATTCTTTGCATTGCTTTTGGTAGTGTCAAGATTTTTTGTACCCATTTGATAGCAATTTACCATAGTCGTTTACTAGGAATTACAATAATTATCTGTGTATTCATATAATACACATAATAACTGAAATAAAATAATGGATTTCTATGAATGCAATTTTAATTATGAAAATAAATTAAAGTGACGAATGATACTTGATTCATATGATGTCGTTATTCTTGTCTATTTCTACTTTTTCTTTTCGTCTGCTTGCTAATCTATGGTGAATGCTCTTCTCTGCGTTTTTTTTTTTTTTTTTGTTAAAGTTCATTTACACACTAAAAGTTTTGTTCCATAAACTTTTAGTGTTTGGACTTGTTTAATGTACAAATTTTTAAATTCTATTTATCACTTGGCGATTGTGAAAATTATAGCTGTTTGAAAATGAAATGTACTTCTCAGAATGTATATTTGTTCGATGTAGAGCTGTTGCTATTGGATAAATAAAAATTAAACTTTACTTTGTGTTTACTGTTGTAGTTTTAAAACTTTGGGATATTTTAACCGTTCTTTTTAATTGATAAAGGTTGAATTATTTACAACAGATTACATAAAATATTATTGCGCTTTTTTTTTCTTCAGAATTGTCTACATGACTTTAGCCCCCCCCCCCCCCCCCTTAATAAAAAATTTCATTGCAGTCGCTAAATGGTTGTTCGGGGGTGTCTGAAGTGTCACTGAGGGACTAGCAAGTGGCAATTAAAATGACTGGATTTTTATTTTTATTCGCGTTCCGAGAAGATATTTGCGGGATGAAATTTACTCAACCTCATCACTATTCATGTGCAAGTACACGAACACAGTACTCGCTTTTCACTACTCCTTTCTGAAAATCGTGTACGGAGTTGCTATTTCCTGTCGTGGACTGCCAACGATACCCCTTTCTCTACGATGCTCTTTGTTTTTCTCTTCACTTCTCCGTAGTTTCGGATTTCTTAATAAGTGATTCCGGAACTAGGATGCAAAAAGAAGCTGTGAAGTTGGTTATTCTCGGAATGTTGGACCGGAAGCTAGTTGGAATGTTACGGGATAGAGAAGGGTGTCGGTCGTTATAATGGCCTGTTTATAGTCATATTAATTTTAGTATTTTACTTAGCAACTTGAAAAAAAAAAAAGAAAGTTTGTTTTATATTTTAAATTTCTTATTTACTTTGATCCTTCAATATCCATTCGACATTTCCGTTTGTTTCAACACTTGGGCTTCTTTCATTAGCAACACATCTTTCTATTCTACGCTGTAACATCGAACATTATTTCATCGACACGCTATCATGGATGCCCGTTATGTCAGTTATGACGTCATCGGCACGTGTTCAACTTTCTCTCTACTGGAGCCCTGAACAACTGCTCTGATATCCATTAAAATTTTCGTAAAGCATGTCAGCAGTGATTTAAAGATATTAATTAAATATTTAATATTAATATTAATTAAATCTATTAATAAAAATCTTAATAGCCTCGCGAAGATCGGATCACAGGAATTGACTGTAATGATTACGTTTACAACTGGTAAATACATCAAAATAGAATACGGTCTTATGTTATAAACAATGTATTTAAATTTTAAAATGTATTCTCTCAGTGTTTCACTAAAATTTGTTAATTTGTTACATGTTCATGAAAATACAGCAATCAAAATTTCATTTAGAATGGGTTATCGGAAAACAAAACAATTTTATCAAAACAATTATACCTTGATAATTCTTATTATTTAAGACAGGGCTATCCAACCTTAGGTAATCCGAGGGCCGCATTAGAAAAAAAAAATTATCAGAGGGCCTCATCATAATGCATATCTACTAATTTGGTGAGCAGCAGCGAGACAACCTCGACAGCTGAACAAACGAACAACACTAATCGCGCGCTCACGTTCCCCGTGAGCGCCCGGAGCATGCGCGTTGGAACAAAACAGTGTAAGAACGCTTCTTTGACACATCTAATATTTGAAAAACACGTGGGTATCTAGTGATGTAAAAACACCAAAAAAATTACCAACATCGAGATTATCGATTAGTGATAGAATTAAAATATCTAAGACGCATTCGATTCAAATTGTTATTTTATTTTTTTCGCTCGTGAAAATCAAAACCCACAGGCGGGACGCACAAAATCGCACCCCGGGCCGCATGCGGCCCCGCGGGCAGTGCTTTAGACAGCCCTGATTTAAGATAACTTCCCCTCGTATAACCAGATATTTAATTTACATTTTTAAGAAATGATGATTTATATGCAGAAAATAAAATTATGTCCGCTAAGGCCATAAGATCTAAACATTCCAGAAAGAAATCATTCACAAACCTACAGAAATATTATGAGAATTTTGGAGAAGGAAGCAGGGTTCATAATGATAAGCTGAGACTATATTTCTGCTTGTGATGTTTACTATTCATTACTAATACTATGTTCCAACATAAAATCGTACATTAGTTCTTCTAACTGGCCAACCTATTTTGCAAAATCAAAGAAACCTCAAGCTTCTAGATGATATTCGACCCGAAATGCTCAATTATCAAGATATAAACGTTTCAATTCTTGATTGTTTGTAGATGAGAGCAATTCGCTTGATCCATTGATCGCCATCGTACGTTTGTAGAAAGTATGCTCCATAAAATTGCTGCAGTCATCGCAGCGAAAAGAGGTCCTACATTTACTGTTGGTTCCTCACACTATGGGGTCTGTTGACTTCTTTATAAGCAGTGTATAGTGGTGTATACGATCGAAGTTATATTTTTCGTGTTGTTACGTACAGAATGGATGAGTCTCTTGCAAGAGTGTATAAAAACAGCATGTAAGTAATCAAATTTTTGATGCAAGAAATGATCAGTCTGTGGAAAATAGCGACATTACTTCACCAAGAAGCAAGAACTTCAATAACCCAGCCTTCTGCCGAAAGTGCATACCGATTGTCTTTGACACAGCAAAAGTTCCATTCACTAGGATTGTATGGCAAAAGCGAAACCTGAAGTGGATTGTAAAAGTATGTTTCGTCTCTAAAGCACTGTGCTAATGTACGTTAGCTGATTTAAAATCTTTCTTCGGTGGGATTCACATAAAAATGTCATATGATATTACAGCTATAAATTTAAGATAAAATAAAAATAACTTCGTAAGAATTTTATTTCCATAGAGATAGGAGTTTATCCTTCACTTTCTGAAGATTGTTAGCAGCATGTATCTACTCTTCAGCCATTGCTGATAGTGAGCTCAATGAATCAGAGCTTTCAGGGAGAGATTACGACAGACAAGTGTCACCATCTCGTGGTCACGAACCCTATCAGGTACATATTATTTCAGAACTGATGATTTCTTTCATGAATATTTTAAGCTGTATTAAAGAGCCAAGTTTATGGGAGGAAAACCCTACCTGCTTGCGGCAAAGATCGACTAGCTCATTGATTCATTTGGTTGGAACTAGAATCGAAACTCTAATGGTATGACATCTTTAGCCTCACTGCGTTAAATGCTTTGACATAATCGTAAACACCCATTAACACCAAATTTTCTAGAAGTTCATTATTATGGATATTGATCGAAAACACATTTGATGGAACAATGCAGGCTTGACAGAGAAGTTTGGGAAATTCATTTTAAATGAGAACAGAGAGCAACTAGATACGGCCCTCTGGACTTCGCTGAGCATTCGAGAGCTTATAGTGAGAGGAGTGGACAATGAGTTTATACCACTCAAGTGTTGTAATAATAATTTGGGAAACAAAGTGCAATTCAAAATGTAAAACGTTTTTCCAGGAAAATTTATAAGAGAAGCTAATCAGTCTCAAGGACACCGTTCTAGATTTTCGGTTGTTTTTCATTAAATATACCGTGCAAGCGATTACTTCGGTATATACGAGGGTGGTCTGAAAAGTTCTCCGCCTAACAATGAAAATACAAATTTATAATTTCACAATTATTTTTGTTTTTCAACATAATCTCCCTTAAGACTAATACATTTATTCCAGCGATGCTCCAGCGCCATTTTCCCGTCCCTGTAGTGGTTCTCAGTAAGATCTGCAAAATACCCCTCTACAGCTGCAATCACCTCTGGATTCGAAGAAAAACATTGACCAGCGAGAAAGAGTTTTAGTTGCGGGAAGAGATAGAAGTCAGAGGGCGAATTGGGTTGATGTTCCAACAATTCATAGTGCAGATCCCTTAATTTTCCCATTGCCAAAACACTATAATGGGCAGGTGCATTGTCCTGATGAAAGATGATTTTTTCTTCTACAAACCGGGTCTTTTCCAACGAATTTTTTCGTCTAGTCTGGTTAAAAGATCGGAATAATATTCTCCGGTTATTGTTTTACCCTTTTGAAGATAATTAATAAACAAAATGACTTTAGCATCCCAATACACCGATGCCATGACCTTTCTTTCCTGTTGATGGAACCGACTTTGTCTGCTTTGGCGCTGAAAAACGGCTTCTGTCCACTGTTTTGACTGCTGTTTGGATTCTAGTGTATAATACTGAATCCAAGTCTCATCCATAGTAAAAAAATCGAAGCACTAAATTAGTTTTATTCTCGTTAAAACGCTCCAAGGACTGTTCAGAGATTTTCATGCGAGTGCATTTTTGATCTGCTGTGAGCAAGCGCGGCACCCATCTTGCGCAAAGGTTTTTCATATGCAATTCTTCATGCAAAATATATCCTGCACGTTCTTTTGAAATGCCCATAATCTCAGCAATTTCACGCACTTTGACTCGCTGGTCATCCAATACCATATGGTGCACTTGATCAATGAATTCTGGTGTAGTTACACTTTTTGAACGTCCTTCACGTGGATCATCTTCAAGGCTGGTACGGCCACTTTAAAATCGGCAGCCCATTTCTTAATTGTCGAAAACAAAGGAGAAGATTGCCCATAAATTTTTATGAACACTTCGAATTTTCTTTTGGAGTTACAATCTTCTTTTACAAAGAATTTTTATAACCGCACGATATTTGCTTCAGATAGCTGTATAAAAGAAACTCCTTGATAGAATGATTTGCAATTTCCCATGGATGCTTATGACAGATGTACCAACTTAGAAAAAAAAAATCTTGCTGATAGTGTCGCCATCTGTGATCGAGGCCGAGAACTTTTCAGACTACCCTCGCATATGGAAATGAGTGAGAAAAAGGAATGATAGTTTAGTGTCTCGTTCATTCATGGCAATATGCATACGTTTTCTAATTCTACTATATTAGCAAAAGATATAAAATATAAAAGATATCAAGCTGTTTGGTTCGTTGATTGGCCAATAGATGGAGATGGATGTTGCCGATTCTTTTTTCCACTTTTTTAAAGTCACATGACGTTCTCCTGCGGTATTTCCGGTCTTTTTTTAAAGAAAATAAACAGATGCATTAAATTAAAAAAAAAAAAAACTACTAGAAGCCAATAAAAATTCTAATAGAAGATGTTACCCAGCCAATATTCCTGGCTGAGGTTGTTTCCACATTTTAAGTATGGAAAATTTCATGAGTGGTGCGATATACACCCTCTGTCCAAAAAAAAACCGAACTTTGCGAAAATAGAAGAAACTAGTGGCGCCACCTGTTGTATATTTTTGTGGTCGAAAGCGGCAACCATCATTAGTGTTGTATCAACTGCTTATGATATTTGTTTCATTAGAAGCCGAGTTATAGTGCTAAGAGTGACAGTGTGTTTTGACGTACTGTCGGAAAATGAGTTTCAAACGAAGAGCTGCGATTGACTTTTGTGTTAAACTTGGTAAACGTTTTACCGAAACGCATCAAATGCTTCAAAAAGCATACGGTGATGAATGCTTATCGCGTACTCAAGTTTATGAGTGGTTTAAGCGATTTCAAAGTGGTCGAGAGACGCTTGAGGACGACGAAAAGCCAAGCCGTCCAAAAACTGGACTGAGCGAAGTTAACATCCAAAAAGTGCGTGATTTCATCAAAGAAAATCCGAAATCGTCCGTGAGATTGATTGAAGATGAATTGGGGATTCCAAAATGAACTGTGCACAACATTTTGACCGAGAGTTTGGGCCTTCGTAAATTGAATTTGCGATTTGTTCCCCACAAGTTGACCGACAACCAAAAAATGTATCGAATTGAACACTGCAAGGACCTCATTAAAACCGCTCGTAAGGACTCAAACTTCCTTGAAATTACTGGTGACGAAACGTGGTGTTTTGAGTATGAGCCCGAAACAAAGCGCCAGCGTGCTTAATGGAGACCACCAGAAGAGGGGCATCCGGAAAAAAAGTCGCTTGGAGAAGTCAAAAGTAAAGACAATTCTGATTTGTTTCTACGATTTGTTTCCAAGGGCATTAACGACAAAGAATTCGTTCCGCCTGTCCAAATGGTCAATGGTGAGTTTTCCCTCGAGGTTTTGAAGCGATTGATAGCGAGAATTCGTCGCGTACGGTATGAATATCGTGACGACCGACCGTTCGTCAAAACACGCTGTCGCTCTTGGCACTATAACTCGACATACTAATGAAACAAATGTCATAAACAGTTGACATAACACTAATGAAGGTTGCCGCTTTCGACAACAAAAAAGATACAACAGGTGACGCCATTAGTTTCTTCTATTTTCGAAAAGTTCGGTTTCTTTTTGGATAGAGGATATGAACCATGAAGACTTCTAATGAAATTGAACCATGAAGTCTTCTAATGAAATAAATAAGTTTAATCATATTTCGATAAACATGATAAAAATCAAAAAGATCAGATTTATAAAATTTTTAAGAAACACAAGCTAAAAAATCCATTGGAAGAAAAGAAAAACCTTGGTTGGTAATGAAGTCACTTACAATATCGGTTTATTGTAAAAACAGTGTTATAACAACCAACAATAGTTTCGGAAACTGATTTGCCATTATTATAATAAACAAAGTGTGTTTTCAATTTTGTTACGAGTTGCCTTCATATTGCACTATTTAAATTATACATTCTTCTTAAATCATCTTATGTCCTTAGTCTAAACACTTTAATCACTAACATGTCGTTTTTGTAGTTCGTTCTTCGAAATTATTATTTTGATCTTGATCAGGCTTCAACAGTAAACATACAAACTACGTACTGTAAATATTTCAGGTTATTATCAAACTTCTAAAGTGATCTAAATCGCTATTTTCTATGTACAGAAAATAATATTATTATTACTTGCTTATTCCTCTTCATTCCATTGGGAACATATGGACTTATTATTAAAATCCTAAATATTTGAATTCAGATCTAGATTCAAATCCCGTTATGAGGCAAACAACTTTATAAAGCTTTTCGGTTGAAAGTGAGTTAGTCTGTCCCATATAGTTATCCCACTTTCAAGCAGGCAAACTGGCCAGAAGAACACACGTAGTTAATATATATAATACACCTGTCTTATAGGTGTGGCTGCTTAGGCCGTAATTCACGACAATCCTACCCAACCAACCACCACCACCACACCAAAAATAACAATAACCTGAAAGATTATCACTTGAACCTCATGAAATACATTACCAATAATAATAATAATAATAATAATAATAATAATAATAATAATAATAATAATAATAATAATAATGAACATTACAACATAGCGTAGAGAAGGTTCTCAACATTATTAGGGATATCAAAATTAATTATTGTAATGCTATTTTTCCGAAGTAGGAAAATCTGAAGGAAAACCTAGAACAGAGAAGGCATAAAGAAACAGCAAGACAAATAAATGACGAATTGGAAAATAAAATATATAATGTGGATATTGAAGCAGCCTACAGTTGCCAATTATATACTTCAGGTTTACCAACAAGCAAACAATCAACCACGAGAGAAAATGCTAAGGACCAGTAAGTTGAAAAGACTTAGAACATGTGCTGCTTAATGCTGACCAGTCAGAAAGACCAATAATATTCATCTAGGAATATTGGTGCTCATATCGCCAATCATGATAAACAAGTTATTATGATTGGTGATATGAACATCAATACAGCTGATCAAAATAATTGAATGTAATAGTCAGCTACAGCTTTGCAAATGCCGTAACAGATATAGCGGGAGAGAGAGAGAGAGAGAGAGAGAGAGAGAGAGAGAGAGAGAGAGAGAGAGAGAGAGAGAGAGAGAGAGAGAGAGAGAGAGTTTAAGAAAATTGGCTGGTGAGCTCATGAGTCCATCACATGAACGTATTCGTCTCAGATAATGAGTACCACACATACATAATTAAGAGAAAACTCAGTGATCGCTATTGTATAACATTAAAGTAGTTTACTAAAGAAACAAACGTCTCCATAGAACGATGCTATAAATCTACAAATCCAAAACACCATTTACAACAGCTTATCCACAAAAAAAAAAAAAAAAAACTTTCTGCAAGAAATATTCGATGTTATCCACAAAACATCCCAGGATACAGTGACGCACTCAGAGGGAGGGCCAAGGGGGCTTGGCACCCCCAAAGAAAAAAGGAAAAAAAAAACACGAGAAAATTTTCCAAAAATCTTTTCCTAATTAAAATTCATTTTTTTATTTATGTTGTGTCGTGTCTCTTCTATTTCTATACTAGTTATGAATTAGCAATCACTGCAAATGCTCAGTCATAAGTCGTATGCGATGCGTAGTGTCTATTCTCAAAAAAATCGTTAAAATAAAATGAGATATTTATCCTTGATTAACAATGAAATTCTTTTCATAACCCAAAACAACAAAAATACTCAAGTCAAAAACTCTCCCCAGAATACAAATCTCAAATTTCTAATCAGTGAAGAGTGATAGTAAAGAAATAATAATAATAATAAAAAACACGGAAGGGAATAAAAGAACTTCAAAAGAAAACCACGCTCCACTCCAACATCTCTCATTAGCAAGATGACTTCCCACAACGAGAACACTCCATGGCGCATCCTTCAGCCATATCAAACAGCTTCGAGGATATCATTTAGAAACGTGATTATAACAATGTCACATTTCATGAATTATGGCACACAAGCGATACGATTAAGCAGCAACACTTTCCTGATAACCCTGATGAAATTTTGATTTATTTTATTTTATTTATTTCTTGAAAGGCATTCTCTTCTGTATACCTAATGGAACAATTTCATATTTTTATTTATTAATAGTTAAAAAACCAACATTAGTAATTAAAGTTGATATTCAAAAGATATCCAGACTGTGATTTTACAAATAAGAAACCACAAGATTTGAAGTCAAATATTCTTTAAAATGAACTCCTGCTGCAACAGTACTCATCACTTCTACAAATTCTTGGAGATATTCTGTTTTGGGATCGTCCAAGAGTGTCTTCATTGAATTTAAAAGATGAATTATTGGATTTCATGGAGAGGGAAACGGGGAAAGTCTCGTGGAGCCAAACGTGGGAGTTTTGTTATGCTTGTAGCTCTTCGTTTTGGACAAAGAAATGTCAAACGAGTTGGCTATTGGTCTAGCTGGAGAGACAGAGAGAGAGAAAGAGAGAGGACCTTCATTTTTTCAATACATTTGGTGTTTTTTTTTTGGTCACGAGGAAATTTGATTCTTCAACCTACTCATGACTCTTGTTGAGTTTCTCGATCATGTCCATAATTACATCGAATGAGACACTTGGAAATTCCAACTGCTGCTGTCCCAAATGCTCTTTTTCAACCAATAATCAATCATGTCCAACTATATGCGGTGTCTTCTTAGCAATTGAAAGAAGGGACATTGCACCCTTTGATTGGAAAAGACATTACTTCGATTCTCGTGACAATGGGCTTTTTCAACTAAAGGAGAGTTACCGATCTCACATGATAATGGAAGGCACTTTTCTATCAGAATGTTGGGTATTTTCACAAAAAATAGATCAGAGAATGCACGCAATTTACAGTCAGTAATACAGTCTAGTAATGTGTTACGTTGATGTACTGTAGATGTTGGATTATGTAGTGAGACCAGCGATTTGTAAACTGTGTGCCAGGGAACCATAGGGGTTCCTCAGAGTAACTTGTATTAGATGTAGTCTATGAAAAAAAAAAACGAGTGAATGGAAAAAATACAATTTTTATTGAATTGGCATTTATTACTTTCGTATTTGTAATATCATCATGTTTTATTGATTGAAATATTTTGCAGATAACGATTCAAAAATTCAAATTTAAAAATTAAGAAACACCGATGTAGATAGCGAATTGTACGGTGTAGAGTAGTCTCGCACGATGAGTTCTGGGACTCCATGGAGGTATCATTCCACATCGTTCATTTCTGAACGATAATAATCATTGTTTGAGAGCACAAATAGCATTCGATTGTGGTTCTTCTCATTGTTTCTTTCTGTCTTTCACTACTATGCATACATCCCACCGTATGGCCAATTTTTATTACCCAGTTTAATGCAAACATATTACAGTGTGAAGACGTAATAATAGTGTCTTACCCTTCAATATTCTTCCAGGAGTTCCTCCCAAGGGCTAAAAAATTATACCAATCAAACACAAATAAGAATTTATATAATTTTAAAACTGCTTACTTATTATATTATATTACTTATTACTTATTCTAACTACTTATTATATTTGCCATTATTAATTCCAAATATAATTCTTCTTCACCATCAATAGCCATTTTCGTACACTGCTCGACAAATCCTTCCCCAAATTTCTCCAGCCTTTTGAGCTCTTAGGTCATTACTTTCATCTTTCCAACGTTTCATGTTTAAACTGAATACGTCATGGCTGAAGACGAATTTTAAAAAAAAATTCAAAAAGTTTTTGGAAAGAAAATCCTCCCACCTCCGTATGAGACCGATTGGTTCACCTTTCTTAATGGATGTCGGAGGGAATGGTGGAAATTTTGGAGAGTTTCTCTTAGAAGCAAGGAGGTTTACTTGGAATTTAGTTGGATAGTTTTTTTTTTCCCAAAGAACCTTGGCTGATCTTGCTTGAGAGCATCTGCTGAATACTCCTGTACGTCAAGCGTTTATTTAATTTTAATTCTTATCATTCTCTGAATTATACTATATTCATTGCCGCTTTTTCTGATCGCCCTGCTATTATTAATAACATAGTATCAATAACATTAATAGGACAGACGCTCTTTTTAAGGATAGGAATTATAAAAAGTACCTTCGCTCGCCAATTTTATCATACAATTAATATTGCAAGAGTTTCCTGCTTTTATATATTTCCTGAAGCCTCTTAGCTTTCTTGTAAGCCAAGTATGTGAACTTATATTTATATGCTATCATCATCATCATAGTTAATTCACAATGTGATACAATGTGAAAAGGGAAAAGAGATTTATATCAAAAATTAAATATTGGAAATTATGGTCTTCCACGTCTCTCTATCTTGAGCTAACTGGTAGATGTCAGATGGAGTTTTACAGTTCAGCCTACTGATGGTTTCACATAGGTATGGCCAAAATTGTTTGCACGGTCTTCCTCTACTGCGATTGTCATCTTCTGGTTTGTATTGGATGAAGGATTCCAAAAAAGGTGAAACTTCAGGATGTCTGAGTTGATGCCCAAGCCATCTGAGTTGTAGTTTTTTTGATTATATCGACAAGTGGTTCTTGCTTAGCCAGATTTAACACAGCAGAGTTAGTGACAAGATCCATCCAAGTGTATCCAAGGGTCAGTCTGAGACATGTAGTTCCAAAGGAGTTAATTAGATCCGTAGTTTTTTTGGTGCTTATTGTCCAGGTTTGAGAACCATACAAGAAAATGGATCTACTGGTTGCATGGTAGAGTCTTAATTGTGTCTTTAATGATATTAATGATGATTTTCAGATGGGACAGAGTTTGCTATGGAAGACTAGAGCCAACTGTTTACGTTTTCTGATATAATTTTCTGTATTGCTGATGTACGATCCAAGATATTGAAAGTCCTTTACTCTTTCAATATCTTCGCGATACTTTGTGATTTTTTTCAGTTTCTTTGTCGTCAATCCAACTATCTCCTGGTACTGATATTTCGATAAACCGAACACCCTTGTTTTCACTCTTTTCAACTACTTGATATCGGGTGTATGACGTTCCAAGCTTTTGTCAGTCTGGATTTTGAAATTCCAGAGTATTTTTAGTTTTTCATTCTCAATCATCTTTTAGTCAATTTTATGCTTCCAATAGTCTTTCGATACTTCAAACCCATACTTTTTACATAAATACCAGTGAATTATCTTAGCTACGTTATCATGCCTTTTACGGTACTCAATTTGTGCGATTTTCCTGCACCCACTTATAATGTGGTCTAAAGTTTCTTCTTTTTCTTTGCACAATCTACATTTACTATCTTCTTGAATTTTTTGTATTTTTGTCTTCATAACATTATTTTAATGACCTGTTCTTGTGCTGCAAAAATTACCGATTTGTTTCTTTCTTTAGTGCTGTATTTCTCAACCATTACCAGGTCGAGTTGATGTCAACGCTGTCCTCCATGCTGTGAAGGTATTTTCCATGCAATGCCTTATTTTTCCATCTTTCGGTTCTCACTTCTACTTGGTTGGTTTTGTATTCCAATTTTGTCTCCACGGGTTTAAATAAACCCCGTTTCCTTACCTGAATTAGAAAATTTTCCGTTGTTTGCTGCAGATAATCATTCAGATTTCGTTTTTCTTCTTCAATAACTTGCTTTACTTGTAATAATCCTCTGCCTCATTTTTTGCCTGACAGATAGAGCCTATCAATGCCACAGCGAGGATTGAGGGCATGGTGCATTGTCATTAGTTTTCGAGTTTTTTGGTCTAAATCTTCCACCTCTAGCTAAGTCCATTCAACAATGCCTGCTGAATATCTCAGAACAGGTATGGCCCAGGTGTTAATTGCTTTTATCAAATTTCCAGCATTAAGCATTGACTTAAGGAGTTTTCTTAATCGTCTTGTGCATTCTTCTCTAGTTCTTTCTTTGATCTTATTATGCAGAATTTCTGATGCTTCTAAAATTCCCAATTTGTACTATCTTCGAATTTCAATTCCTTGATTTTTTCACCATTGAGAGCTCGATTTCGTTGAGATCTTCAAACTTTCCTCTTGTTATTCCAGCAGTTGCGCATTTGTCTAAGCCAAAAGCCATTGATATGTCTTGACTGAATATGTCCACAGTATTAAGGAATGATCTGAGTTCATTCTCTGATTTTGCGTATAACTTCAGATCGTCCATGTATAAAAGGTAAGATATCTCTGCACTTTTTACGCAGTTTGATAACGATGAGTAGTTTTATTTAAAATTCTAGTTAAGGGGATCAATGGGATGTGATGAGTCACCTTGAAAGATACCCCTTTTATATATATATATATATATATATATATATATATATATATATATATATATATATATATATATATATATATATATATATATATATATAATCGTAAAATTAATCGTAAAATTAACCTAACGCATAACGCTACTGTCAGGATTGGTGAAGCACAAGTGTTTTCATATTCCCCTTTGTCTGTAATGGAGGTTATTTGGGAAAGGGAGTTTTGTGAGCAATTAAGCTCGCCCTTTGGGGGCAGTTGTGTTAGCTAGGATCAGCTGGGAGTAGAATAGCCTTCGGTCTTTTGTATTTGTAGTACTCTGTTTCATTGTAATTGACAGCTTGTATGATCAGCGGGTTTGAATGTGAATTTGACTTGACGAAGAATTTTTCTGCGAGATCACGAAGAAGGAAGGAAGGAAGGAGATTATGGAATGCCGGTTTCTCGATGAATCTGTGAATTTCTGATAAACCATGGGGCATCTAGGATCATCCTTAGGCATCATTTTGGATTCTTTGTAGTTTTGAAATGTTTGATCGTGAAGTGACTCCATGCTGGTGAGGCGTAGGTAATAACTGGACGTATAACCATCCGGTAAAGTAGTAATTTATTCTGTAAGTTCAGTTTTCTATTGCGGTTGATTATTGGGTACAGTTGAGTTATTACTTTAGATGTCTTGGAGCCAATGAGATTGATGTGCTTGTTAAAAAGGAGTTTCTTATCCAGTAGAATCCCAAGATATTCGGTCTCTGATTGCCATGGGATCTTTTGACCAGAGAGCAAGATGCCTTCTTTAATGCAGACCTTTTTTCGAGAGAACAGCATGGTTGAGCTATTGAGCGGTTTACTTGAATCCTCCAGTTGGTGAACCAGTTTTCCAGCGCTTTGATACTTCCTTAGAGTCTAGTGATTGCCAGGCGAGGGCTGAGAGACCTTGCTAGAATAGTCTGATACGTAAGTTGTGAATAAATTGGGGCTAGAAGAGAACCTTGAGGTACTTCAGCTAGAATTTTGCGCCTTGATGAAACAATTCCGTTGAGCTTTACTTGCATGTATCTTTCTCTAAGCCTTAGAGTCTAAGGTATGAGTAAAGAAGTTTCACTAGCTTAATTGGGATGTTGTTTTCAATAAGTTTGAAGATAAGGCCTTGATGCCATATCTTATCAAAGGTCTTGGCAACATCCAAGAACACAGCAGCAATGTGAAGGTGCCAGTTAAAATCATGGGTGATGTTAGATTCCCATTCGGAATTCCTGTATTTCCGGAGAGCTTCTCGAACCTATATGTTCAAGTTGTTTTGTCCTGCGGGGCTCTAGTGTTGTGATATCGTTTTCTAGCTTAATGTTGCCAAGGCTTTTGATAAGGTCTGGCATCAATACCTTACTTCAAACCTATTGAAAACAACATCCCAATTAAGCTAGTGAAACTTATTTTCTCATACCTTATAGAAAAATACATTTAAAGTAAAAGATACATGCAATCCTTATAAGGACTGGCTTGAAGCGGCGAAGCAAGAATGCTTTTCATCTTCCCCGTTATCTGTAGAGAACAGTGTAGGGATAAGGTGTTATTGAGCTATTAAAGCTCTGATCATGGCAGGAGGGTAACAGCAATAGCCGAGCCTCATTTAGAACTTCATTGGCTACAGCATTGCCATCCATTACCCTCCAAGGGTATTGGATTGAATGAATCAATCCGATACATGCAATATATGCGAAGGACATTTATGTCTATAACTTATCTTAATTTATGAAAAGTGTAAAATTGTTTTTACAAAAAACTAAGAAACTTTAAATTATCTTAAAATTTAAATCAAAATTTAAATAAAAAATATATATGCATTTAATTATTTTAGAATTTTATTGTTTATCTGAAATAAAATTAAAGGTTGAAGTTATATAAATTGACTCACTAGCGAACATTATCACAATACGCGACTTTTGTATACAGTATTTTACACAGAACAAAATTTTCATTCCTTGAAAAGCATGAAAAAATCTAAATCGAGAAATACTTTAACTGGGAAAATAATAAATAAAGTAATCGTTTACGTGCATATTTCAGCTGAAAGTAAGCCAGTATTTTTATATTAATCTTAATTAATTACCATTACTACAAGTAACAAATTATAAATAATGTTAAAATTTATGCGTGCATAGTTATTTTCTCTTTCTTTTAAGACAGAGAGAGAGAGAGAGAGAGAGAGAGAGAGAGTGGTTACCTTTTCCCCGAAGTGTATATAAAATAAATAATAAAACTAAAATGATAAAGACGTATTAGGATATAAGAGAAAGACAATGTGGAGTTACGAATCAAGATAGCGAAGTAAGATGAGTGGATGGACGACTACAAAATTGTTTGGGTTATGACAATATGGATGGAATGTCGCCTACTTACGGCAACCAGGACTTAAAACTTCAAAAAGGAACAACCCACTTAAAGGGGAGGGAAAAAAAAAACTGATAAGGTAATGGAAAAAAACTAGCAACTTGAAAGAGGCAGATAATCTAAAAAGAATATAGAGCAGGCAAACAATCTTGATATTTAATTTCCTCAAATGATCCCCAAGCTTACAGATAAACAGCATACGATACGCAAAGAGCAGGAAGACAAACTACAAAGGTTAGAACTTGTTTCGTGGAATTCTATGAATTCGAAGAATGAACCAATGCACAATAAGAGCCTATCTCGTAATGGCCTTGAATTTTCAAAAGAAATCATTTCAGCTTTGCCGAAGATGATACCCTACACTTCCTGTTCTCGTTGGCAATGACAATTCAGTATATATATATACTCTAAATTAAACTGCTCAGAACTAAAAACCTGTAACATACAGCACAAGTCAGTAGTACAAGTGTCAGTGTGCTGACTGTTTCGGTAAATTCATCAGATTATAGAAGATGAACTTAGTTTTGACTTCGCTGCTATGAATAGATATTAAGTGGAATTTGGTTGCTTTCAGCGTAAGGTGGAAAGTATTTAATCCTATTTAATTATCATATGGACGAGATTCCATAAAATATTTGTGCGTTTTTCTTATAATGGCACATTCTTAAAGCTTGAGATTTTGAGCAATGTAATTGGCTTCTATTATTTTTTTTTGAAAATCAATAATAGTGACCTTTCCGATTTTATGGATATATTTAAATATATATTTATTTAAAAATAAAAAGAGAGAAAGCCATCTACCATGCAGTGAGTGAAAGAAGACTAGAGGGAAAACTACTTATCCCATTACAAGCGAAACTCAGATTATACGATGATATTTTTCCAAACAGTCCTCTGTGCCATACCCTGACAAATTCCTCGAAAATTTCAAATACCAACAGCACAAAGGTTCATAAACCACTCCATGCCTATATAGTATACATTAGGAAAAACATAACAGTCTCATCCGTTTCCTAAGCATTTTAATATTTATTTATATTTATATATACGATACTACGGGAAGACTATGACAGTTTGATCTATTGCTCGAGTATATGGGCCTACTTCCTCCATCACCACCCACATTCATCTCTAATCAAATCAATGTCCGCAGGCATCCTCATACTGAGAAGAAACAGTCCAAGTAGTTACACATCACAAACGCCAGCTGGCGGATGCATGGAAGTACCAAACACCAAATAAAGTAAAGTAGCATGCACGCTATGCGACAACCACTTCGTTCCCCTTTAACTTCCTCCGTTCAAACTCTCATATTTTTGAGGGTTTTTTTTTTCGGAAGTCATCTCCGCCACTCCAAGTCCAAACTTCCTGTTGGGGCGCTTGTTTTCCTATTGGCTCCGGCCAATGTAACTAATTGGCGCACGTGCTAACTAACACAGCGCGTGACAAAACTACACACTAGATTCCCTATAGTACCAATAGCGTCGTTTTTGGACATATACGCACCCATCTGTTCGAAGTAAGCGGAAATAGTTTGTAATTGGGTGTGGCGACCTCGCACAACCCAAAATGTCAGTCAAAGAGACCCTCCCAGGTCAAGAAAACATTCGCAACCCACACTTGTGTTTAAAAATTACTCGTTTCCCCCAAGAGGAACTAGCTGTAAATTACTTTTATTCCATTCCAGAGGTTCCTGATCGCTTTAGGGGAAAATGTGCTCTCTCTCTCTCTCTCTCTTTCTCTCTATTCGTTGATAATTTATCACTAGGAAAGGCGCTACTATCCTGTCATTGAAGCTATGAACATATCATACCTTTCAGGATTTGGTGTTTCGTTTTTTTTTTTTTTTTCCCGGAGCATTTGGAATTGGCAGGAAGACAAGCTGAGTATCTTCCGCTTCACTAACAGCCTACAGCACTCGTGCCCTGTGTGATGTAGTAACGTGAAGCAAGTTTAGCCTGAGGGCTGGAAAACGATAATTTCCTTGGAGACTTCCTTGCCAATATCGCTCTGCCTATGGGTATCCGACATAAAGTTCTAAGACCAGACAAAAAAAATTGAGAGGGGAAATAATGTACGAAGGTCTAGAAGGAAAAAAGTTTACACTGGTTTTTTATTTTTTTATTTCCAGGAAAGAATAAGATCATAATTCTTTCTATCTTTTTTTTTTCTTGGTACGCTGAACATCTGACAGTTCGTAAAAAATCACAGCATCACCAGATGTTAATTTCAGTTTATTTTTATCACCTTTCTATATGGCTTAGGTCGAGTAGGACATTACCAATCGAATGTTAATGTTACCATGACAACGGAATATCAACAACACTGATTAACTTGCAATGGATATGTCCTTCTAAGGCTAACTGGATCATGAGCATGTTATATTACATAAGTCAAGTGGATATTAGATCCATCATTATTTCAGTAATGTAATTTAGTATTTTATTTTACTTTTTTTTAGTATTATTTTATTTTAGTATTTTAGTAATTATGTTGCATATGTTTGATTTTATTATTTTGAGTGCATTAATTGGTAAATGAATGAAAAAAAAAATATCCACTTGTGGAGCTCAAAGATTTTCAGGATCCTTGAAATCTAGAAATTCCCGATAATAGCGACCATCTCAGTATTCTTTTTTTTTTTTTTTCAAAGATAAAGAAAATTAAATTTCTTTTTTAAGAATAACGCATTTTAGTGTAAGTTATACATAAGTTAGATAAATGAAAGAAAATTTTATGTGACTTCTCTGTAGTCCGTATCGTAAGTACACCAGAGGCCTCAAGATGTTTCTAGTGCACTTAGTGATTCAGAGGCTTTTTTTTTGTTTTTTTTAATCCCTTCTTTCCAGTAAAAGAACATGACTTTTGAAAGATTCTCTAGTTCTTTATAGTATTCCTTGATCTAAGATCACAGTATGAAGATTCTCTCTTTTCTATTTTAAATCAATACTATCACGTTGAAATAGAACTGCTAGGGAGAGAGAGAGAGAGAGAGAGAGAGAGAGAGGACTGGATTTGAATTTTTTAAAACTTATTTTAAATGAATATTTTAAATGAATTTATTCAGTTTAAATAAATTAATATTTTCTATATATCCTAGTATATTTTAATATTAATTTATATATATCAAAGGAAGTTAAGTATCTTAATAAGAGTCGAATTATTTCTATGTCATTTATTCATCATCATCATCATCACGAACCATAGGCTCACTGCTCGTTGGTTTTCGATGCCTCCTTCATTATCTTCTTCCACCTTTCTTTGTCCAGTGCACAGTGTCGCAGTTTCTGTACATTCATTCCAACGTCCTTTATGTCGTCTATCATTCTCTGTATGGTCTACCTCTTCTGTTCACACCATCCATAATACCAAACATGAAAATCTTTATCTTCCGGTCCTCACTCATTCTACAGATGTGGCCAAATAATTGCAGCTACCATTTTATAATCTTCTGCATTAGATTCGCCTTCAGTTGTATCTTCAGATAGAGCTCTTCATTTGTGACTTTCTGTACTCATCCTATTCTTAGAATCTTCCTGTAACAAGTTCTTTCAAATGCCAAAATTCTTTTTCTTGATTCCTTATTTATTACCCACGTATCAAATCCACACAGATCAATGCATGTTTCTAGTTTTGTTTGCAGTATGATCGCTTTACTTTTCCAGATATTATCCATGGCCTTCAGATTTGTTCTTCCCTTTGCAATCCTGATCTTTATTTCTTTTTTACAGTCCAAATCATATGCCATTTTACTACCCAAATATGTGAACTTTTCTGCATTTTCTATATCAATTCCATCCACTTGTATCATTTGTTTCATGTTCTTCTCACCAAATACCATTGTCTTTGTTTTTTCCAAGTTCATAACAAGGCCAAATCTCTTCCCTTCCTCATTGAACAGTTTCAATGTTTTTGTAGTTCTCTTTCGTCTTCTTCAATAACAACAGTGTCATCTGCAAATCTCAGATTGTTAATTCTCATCCAATGCACTGATATTCCTTTTGCATCTTCCTTCATTTTATCCGTTGTACTTTCTAAATGTGCGATGAAAATACTTGGTGGTATTGGGTCCCTATCTAGTACTTCTGCTTGTTCTAAACCATTTAGTTATTACTTACATACAAATTATGGAATTTATAGTTAATGCACAATTACAAAATAAAAGTGTAAAGGGTCAAAATGTGAATTTCAAAAATGATCTTTCTCTCTTTCTTAATCCTCCTCTTCTACCTTTTACGTTGTCGAAGTTATCTTTACCCTAGCAACCGCAACCGTCTCGAGGATAAGATGGTTAGCCTTATGCCTCTCGGTGTGTCCTATGTCTGTAGATGCGTGTATTGTATTCATTTGGCCGGTTTGCCTGTTCTAGGAGGACGACAACAACCCGAGTTTCCGGGTTAGAAACCCTCTATCTCTGTACGAGACCGGATAACTTACCATTAGATTAAAGGTAGAAAAAACAGATAAAATAGGAAAAAGAGTAAGATTTTAGGTATTTAAAATATTGTTGAAGAATTTAGAGCAACAATAAATTTGAAAATTACAAAGTACTAGTTAATCCACTTAGAGTACGGTACCCACGATGAGTACAAGACATTAATGAAAATTCTTTTCTTCACTCTAACTTCGATTTTTTTTTTTCTGAAAATCTTGGAGCAGTACGTGACAGCAGAGTCACCAACTTCACCAGGACATCACAATAATGCCACAATGATGCATGAGAAATGGAATGCTGTATGATGTGGCTCGTTTCTTCAAAGACAGAGACACTTGAAGTGCTTGGAAGAAGAAAAGAGGTATTTGTAAATAGACGAATTATTTTAACTTACAGTAAATGCAAAATATGTATTTGAATTTTGGATGTTTGTGTACTTTACAATGTGATCAGATAGAAAATGATGATGCCCAAGAAATTAAAGAATGGGAAACCGAAGCAACCATTAAAAGAATAAAGGATAGGAAAGTTCCAGGAGTGTATAATATTCAAGGAGAGTTACTGAAGGCATTGGGAAAGGAAGGAATAAAACTTCTATCCATCATCTTGAATAGAAGTTTGGAGGAGAATATAATACCTAAAGACTTCGTAAGATCTATTTTTATTTCTATTCCCAAGACTACAGGAATAATGGATTCCAACAAGCACAGAACTATCTGCTTGATTAGCCACATTGTAAAAGTCCTAATCAACATAATATATAAAAGAAAGACCAGATGATAGAGAGGGAATTTGAAGCACAGTTTGGTTTCAGGAGAAACAGGGGAACCAGGGAAGCTATCACAACACTACGGATATTGGGGGAAAGAATGATCGAGTGCAATAAAGATTTATATCTATGCTTTGGGACTATGAAAAAGCTTTCGATAACGTTAATCACTCTGTTTTATTTGATATTTTGTATAAAATAGAGATAGATAAAAATATTATGAGAATTTTGTTTCAGAATATACAAAACTCAAGAAGCCACGGTCAGATTTGAGGGAGAGGATACTGAGTGGATCTCCATAAGAAAGGGTGTGGGATGCCCCACTCATTTTTAATGTCTATAGTGAGTAGATAATGATGAGGGATGCCTTGGAAGATCTGAAGGATGGAATAAAGATAAACGGACACCTGATAAATAATATAAGATATGCAGATGACATTGTACTTATGAGCGAAACAGAGGAAGGCTTGCAAAGAATTTTGAACAGACTGAACAGAGTTGGAAATGAGAGATATAAAATGAAAATGAACATTCAGAAGAAAAAAGTGATGAATATTTCAAGGAAAGGAAATGATGGGATGGAAATTACTTTGAATGGACAAAGAATAGAAAATGTAAAAAGTTGATGCGAATCCTGGACGATCAATAAGGAGATGAGTGACCGATTGAATGCATTTGAAATGTGGTGCTTCAGAAAAATGGATCGTATCAGCTGGACTGAAAAAGTGAGCAATGAAGTGGTCTTAAAGGATTCAAAATGAAAAGAGACTATATGTCTAGTATCCAAAGAAGAAAAATAGCGTTTGCAGGACATTTGATGAGGGATTCTTCTGGAATGCTTCCCAGAATAGTATTGCAGGGGATGGTGGGGTGAAAGAGAAGAAGACCCGACTGCAATGGAAAGACAACATCAAAGATTGGACGGGCAAGAATCTTACAAAAGCAAGAGATAGAGAGGCATGAAAGCGGACTGTTCATCAGCTGCAACCCTCTTAAACAGGAAGCCACAGGTTAGATTAGATTATTATTATTATTATTATTATTATTATTATTATTATTATTATTATTATTATTATTATTATTATTCAACAATACTGTACAGGAAGAAAAAATCTACAATTCTACTCCCTAAACTATACGGATCAACATGTGAATAGAAGCTTGGAGGAGGATATAATACCTAAAGACTTCGTAAGATCTATTTTTATTCCTATTCCCAAGACTACAGGAATAACCTTTGTTGTCGCAAAACCCTTGTTGAAGCTCTATATGCAACTGAAACAAAAAATGTAATTTCCTCTGGTTTCAGCCTTTGGGTGGCGCTACTGTGAATCTCACTGAAAGCGCCGAGTTATTATTTTTCTTCAATTACTCTGATATATATAGGATAGAATCTAAAAAAAAACAATATAGCACTTATCTCATTCTATAATAATAATAATAACTAAAAAATAAAAATTAATAAAATACAACAAAATAAAATTAATATGACAAACATAAATAAGTTTACAAAATGTAAGCACGCTAAATTTTTGTTTTGTAGTAAATTGAAGGGCATTACTTCAGCTATTTTTGTTTTATAACGCGACGTTTATTATAACTTTATTTCTGAAATTCTGATAACAAAAATATATATTTTTTTAATTTTATTTCATAAATCAACATTTAAATTTCTGAAATTCTGATAACAAAAATATATATATATATTTTTAATTTTATTTCATAAATCAACATTTAAACCTCATTTCGGAAGTTCTGATCAAAATATTTTGCCATCTCTGGTAGCAGACTTTTCTTGTCCATTCTCTTGTTGGACAATTTCACATTAGCAATTTTTATCCAACCCACGTTTGCATGTTAGGAGAGGGAGGCAATTTGAACTAGGGGGCACTGTCATCCGTAACACAGATTAGTTAACAACATTCTCTTGTACCGCTTCAGTTGTCTATCTTCTCCAACTTTGTTATAAGCAGCTCTTAATGGGTACTTGGACACCTTAATTATTCTAAATTGCTATGGTATCGTGAAAAATGAGACAAAGCTATTAAGCATTAAACCTTCTTCAATGATGAAACAGTAAGAGAGAGAGAAAAAAATGGCCTTGAAAAATCTTTCCAGCGATTAACTTGGAAAGTGAGGGCAAAAAAAAAAAAAGGACAAACGAAACATCTTTGTTGAGGCGGAATAATGGCTGAAGTCTATCATGGTTGGCCGCTTCGTGGCGTCATCGTTGGGGATGGAAAGAAAGTGAGAGAAAAAAAATTAAAAAAAAGTGTGGGAGGCATTGTGTTAAAGGAGAACAAAGCGCATTTCTTTTTACCATTTCATTAAGAAAAATTAATACTGGTTAGTAGCAGAAAAAGAGAAGTGTTTATTATGTTAAAAACATGGCAAGGATTTAAGTAGTGCAAATTTGTCGGAAGAAAACAAATAAGACATCAATTTATTATGTTGCCGGACATTACTTGTGCTAAGCAGTCTATAAGGAGTATAGCATAATAATTTAAAATGAGTATTACTTTTTTTTTTCTGTGACTCATACTGAATAGCATAAAAATATTTATTTTTTATTTATTTTTTCCTGTGTTGACAAGGAAAGCGTTCTGTAATGTATTTAAAACTTTGTGGCTGCAGTAAAGATTTGTTTCACTATGTATGGAGTCTACAGATTAGAAGCAAAAGTGAGATTTCTGTTATTATTATTATTTTTTTAAAAAAAAACACATTTCTTAGTTTCGTCGTCTGCAGTTGTAGATGACGTAGACATTTGTTCTACTATATATGGAATCTATATGATAAACAGGTGAAATTTTTTATTATTATTATTTCTTACATTAAAACAATACCAATTATTTAAAAATAAAAATAAAATAATTTTAAAAGTACAGATTAGAAGCAGAAGTGAGATTTTTTATATTATTATTTTTTAAACACATTTCTTAGTTTCGACGTCTGCAGTTGCATATGACGTAGACACTTGTTTTACTATATATGGAATTTATACGATAAAGAGGTGAAATTTTATTATTATTATTTCTTAAATTAAAATAATATCAATTAATTTCTTTCATTAAAAATAAAATTATTTAAAAAGTAGCGTCAATATTTTTTTACAACTTCGATGTTTCTTGTGCTGATGCCGTATGCAATTTCGTATCGACACATTTGATTTCCAGGATTTTATTATTACTTTTTTTGACTCTCATCTGTTAGTTAAAAGTTCTTAGCGGGGTTTTATTTATATTTTTAATAGTCCACCAGATTAAAACTATTGGCAGTTTTTTAGTTAGCAATGTTATAATCACTTACCCAATTTAGGATGCCATTTTTCAAAAAAAAAAAAAAAAATTGTCATCCTGAAAAAAAAATCATCAAACGACTGATATATTAATTATACTTCCATTATATTAATTCCAATATAATGGAAGAAGCATATTGTGTTTGTTAATGGTGCGTTCCTTGGCCTATTTGTCTGTTTTTTGGAAGTACAAACCGAGATTATGAAAGGTAAAAAACTGTAATCCTGTGAAGTCCAAGTTTAACTTACAGAAAGAGCTTGCAGTTTTCAGGAGTCAAGATAGCATTAGAACAATTAAAAATCACTTCACTTTTACAGCCAACAGTGAAGCGACACAATTAAGATATATATATTCGATCAAAAAAGAGGTATTCGGCCTTGGACACTCATCCTCCTTGTTCGCCCCTTGTAATGGCCTTGCTTTAAATGCTTGCTTTTGATAACTGCTAATACAGTAGCTGAATGCCTAAGAATTAATGATATTCCCGATTGACACGAAGCAAAAAAAAAAAAAGTACTGCTTTTTTATTGAGACACTTTGATCTACCGCTATCTTAAAGGAGAAAAAAAGCCCCAAGGTGCTCGAAGTGATCACTGCACTGGTAGTGAAAAAAGTTATTATTATTATTATCATTATTATTATTATTATTATTAATCACAGGTCCACTCAGTAATGATTGGAAAGCTTTAATACTTTAATACTTTGAATAAACCGGGAACCCTGTTTTAGAGGCACATAATATTTTTTTTTTTTCCATGTCACCTTTACGCCTCCAATAAGCATGAGGTCTTTAGGTAGTCGAAGATATCATCGACTACCTAAAGATATACTGTAGTGGAATTAGAGCCTACAGTGGCGATCAGAAAGCAGAAATATTATCTACTCGTTGAACTAGATAGCTTCTTTATTATTTCGATATTTCAAAGCAGCAGAAATATCCCGTTTGTTGTAATCATTTATTGACAGTACACATAACATCCTCTGCCACCTGGTGTTACCAAGTAAAATCTTTTGTTGCCATGGAGAGAAAGAGACGTAACAGTCATCTTGGTCTACAAAAGTAGGAAAATAATCTGTTTCTTGCGCCATCTGATATATGCAAGCGGAACCAACTGTTTCCATGGAAACGTGGAAGCTTAACGTCACATCCTCAGTAACAATAATAATTAGGAAAATGTAGCTATTTATTATGTAGAAATGTAATTTTATCATTGACAGATAATCTTAATTTATAAGTAAATCTATATTAAAATGTGATGCCCTGCATATTAATTTTACATTATTTCACAATAAAGTGACTTTTTTTCCTTTTTTTTTTTTTTTTTTTTTTTAACTTGGCGATTTTGGGAACGAAGACACCATTTTTTAATGATAAAAGAATGCACCTCTTTCGATAACAGGATTTGTCATCTGTTTCTAATTGAAATGCCTCAGAAAATAGGCATAGCTAGCTTCTATAATAGTTCGTAATGGCATATTTACCATCATGAACTATTAAAGTAGGTAAATTTTTACTTTTGAATGGGAAATTTTATTTCACTGGAGAAGGTGAAATAAAATAAAAATTTGCACATAAATTAACCGCGACATTAATCTCGTCGAACGAATGGTCATGAGGAAACGAATGATCATCTTAATTTAGCAAAAATTAGTATACTTTTTCTTAAAATTAATATATGTAGCCTATATTTTACTTAAAATATTGAATTAATTTAATTAATTAAAGAGATTAAATTTTCAAAATTATAAAAATACATAACATATCTTTAAATTTTCCATATCATAATATGGATCGACAAAGGACTAGCACTCACTTTTGTTAAAAAGCTTCTCAAAAAATTTGAACGAGAATGGCCCGGCTACTTAAACTTATATTCTTCATCCGAGGTTGATGATGAGGAAAATGAAGACTCTCCTCAAATGGAGGAAAAACTCAATCTAGTTGACTCTGCCTCTAATCCTTCTGATCAAGGAGAGATCCACACTCGTAAGAAGCGAAAAGCTCTCGCTGCTGAGCCAACAAATGATGTTGGTATGGACAAAAATGCTCCCATTTCAGACCCCCTCTGCCTCCCCCAATGAAAAGGTGCCACCGATTAACCTAAGGGGAAAAGCAGAGATGGACAACACTAAGAATCATCATGGCTAACTTACAAATAAATTATAGATCGGCTAAAAATGTAGATGAGGGCATAAAAATTCAGCCCGCCACGGTGGCTGATTATAGAAATCTTACAAAGGAGCTGGACGCAAGAGGAACACAACATCACACATTTTCACTTGCCTCAGAAAAAAATCTGAAAGTGGTCCTACGAGGAGTCTCCGAGGATATTGACACGGATGAAATAGTCACTGACCTCAACTTACAGGATCTATCTTCCATAAAGGTCAGTAGAATGTTCAGATCAAATAAGACACCTTTGCCTCTAGTCGTAGTAGAGATTCATAATATTTACAAAGACATATACAATCTAAAATCAATCTGTGGACTTAAAATCACCCCAGAACCATTGAGGAAGAGAGCATCTTCTGGGAAGTGCCACAGATGCCAAAAATTTGGCCATGCCCAGAAGCTATCCAAAGCCCAGTACAGATGCTTAAAATGTGGCGAGAATCACCCCACAAACACCTGCACCAAGCCAAAATCCACCCCGGCTAAGTGCGCTAATTTTGGCGGTCCTCACCTCACTAATTATAGAGGCTATATACATCACCACAAAAAAAATATGGAACGATCCAAATTATCAACCCACCTCATCATCTAGTGCGAGAGTTCCTGAAATTCAAGCTCCTCAGTCCTCCAAGAGTGAGAACATGAGAACAGGTGCTCGCCCACCATTAACTGAGCCTCTTAAGAAAATAAATCTTCAACATCAAGAGAGAACATATACTGATGTGGCCCGCCCCAAACAGATAGTACAAACACAGAACCTGGCTAATCCACATTCAAATCTATCAGCTATTATCACCTCTTCTCTTGCAAATATGCTGCAGGATTTCAGCAACTCAAATTCATCAACAAGTGTTATAAAAAGATTCTTACAGAAAACCCAACCCATATTATCTGCACTCTCTGATGCATAGGAAAAAATCACCCCAGATTCGCTTAGGATTATCGCTTGGAATGCCAACATATCAAAAATAAAGTGATAGAAATCCAGGAATTCAATAATAGATATAACCCAGATATATTTCTAATCAATGACACTCACCTGAGGCCTGCTGACAACCTAAAAATCAGAGAATATCAGATTTACAGAAACGACCGACTTGGATATAGAGGTGGAGGTATAGTCACCTAAAAACTATATTCAAAAAACTATATTCTAAAAACATTCAAAAACTATATCAACCATCATTCAATAACCAACCCTACAACCACCAACCTGGAAATCGTAGGCATTAATGTCCTCACAAACTCAATTGGAAAGCTAAAAAGTTTTGCTGCTTTCAACCCTCCATCAAAAACATTGTTGACCTCAGATCTGGATGTTATCCTTGGAGTAAAAGGACCGGTCATCATCGCTGAAGACTTCATTGCAAAACATCCTGCCTGGAACAGTAAATCTATCAGCAAAAATGGCCGCATACTGTTTAACTACTGAAGTTCCGATTGCATAGCTGTGGTTGGTCCTTCAATACCAACTAATCTCAGTCCAATTGGCTCCTCCGACGTCCTAGATATAGTTGTCCTCCAAAATATCAAATTGCAGTACAACTTGGATTCACTTGACGAATTAACCTCTGACCACAACCTTATTCTACTCCAATTAGGCAATCAGAAGGGTCTGTTCCCCCTAGCCTCACACCTTCATACCTTCGGAAAAATTATCTAATGTGCTTCCAAACTACTTTGGTCCTGTTCCTCATATTAACTCTAAAGAAGAAATTGATTCTGCAATCAATAAATTTACTCAACAAATCAATGCAGCCTTATCATCTATCACCTCAAATACGCCTACTTCTAAGCCTAAAAAAAGACTTCCAGAAGATATTATGAACTTAATCAGGGAACAAAATAAGGCAAGAAAAATATACTTTAATACCAGGGCTCTCCAGGACAAAAAGTTACTCAACCGGTTGAATAATGCAGTGAGAGATACACTGAAGGCCCACAACTGGCATCAATATACTGGAGCAGTCTTTCTTGACTTAGAAAAGGCCTTCGATAATTTATGGCACTTTGGACTCCTATAGAAGCTGATTTTAGCCTGCATTCCACTGGATTTGACCCACCTCATTAAGTCCTTTCTTTCTGGAAGACGTATGCAAGTTAAACTAAATGGGGCGGTATCTACCCAGCGGTGGATCTTGGCTGGAGTGCCTCAAGGATCCCTCCTGGAGCCGATACTTTTCTCGATTTACATGGCGGACATCCCGCATAACCCGATGTTATCTATCATTGCTCTCTATGCCGACGATACAGCAATACTGGCCAGATCTCTTAAACTGCATCTTGTTACAAAGAGACTATAAGATAACCTGCTGAAACTGGTTCTCCATTTGAAGACTGCAAGTAAACCCTCAAAAAAGCAGGGCTCTTCTGTTCACAAAAAATTCAACATCTCCCAAAGAAGATATCTTTCTATTTAACATCAGGATTCCCTGGAAAACAGAAGCCAAATATCTAGGCGTACTGCTAGATAGAAAACTAACCTTCAGCCCGCACACAAAATCCTTATGTGCAAAGGCATCAAAAGGTATCACTTAGCTCTATCCTCTTATCAATAGGAACAGCAAACTAGATATTAAAATCAAATTGCTCCTCCACCAGTTGATGATTCGTCCCATTATGACTTATGCGTCCCCCGCCTGGAGCCATACTTCAAGCTCAAATATCCTTAAACTGCAAAGACTGCAAAACAAATGCTTACGCATGATCTTAAATGCACCATGGGACATTAGAAATGTTCAACTTCATCGAGACACAAATATCCCTTATATCTACTCTTTCCTGCAATCTTTCGCAGTAAAGTACTTCTCAAAATCGTCCTCACATCTAAACAAGCAGCAAATTATGATGAACCGGAATTATGCAAATATAGATGACCTAAGGCCATCTTAGTTCGCTTTCAAGATCTATAACTTGCCAACTCGGACTGAGCACGTAGCTCATAAATTTTTCCCTACACAGTAACCTATCAGATAGTAGGGATTAAAAGCATTATGCTTCACCCTTATAGACAGTAACTTTCTGCGTTATGCTGTTACCTTGTTAAATTGCTTACAGCTAGGCCTATGTCTTCTTTTTTGGAATGAGAGGATGTGGGCCGATGTGGACTGAGAGAATCTTAGAGAGCTTGTCCCATACTAAGAAAGAATGATGGGGAGAGAGCTCCTGAAGTCCTAGCTTGAGCAGGATGGGATTATGATCTGAGTTAAGCTCTTCTGATGCCTCCAGCTAGTATTGATATCTGATGTTCCTGAGGATAACTATGTCTAGTACGTCAGAACTTCCTGATGGGCTGTAGTGGGCGGGCTCAGTGGGTCCAGCTACTATTGATGAGTTGAGTGACGTTTAGCTGAATAAGGTACGGCCTTTGGAGTTGATTGACGAACTGAACTAAGCTGTATGTTTGGAGTTGAGGTCTCCTGCTATAATTATTGGATCCGTGGAGCCGAGCACGGAGTCTATGTCTGCTGTCAATAGTGGAATGCCGGGAGGATTGTATGCTGTGTAGATTTTGAGTTTGCCTGTGTTATTTGTCTACACCTGTCACTTCAAGATTTACAGTTTGAGGGTTAGTCAATGCATTGTGGCTCAAATAATTTTTAATAAAAATAGCTGTGCCTTCACCAATAGAGTTAAGTCTGTCTGTCCTATAAAGAATATAACCTCTTAGTCTTGCGTTGTTTGATGGTCTGAGGTGAGATTCATTGATCAATATTATGTCTGGATTGTATCTCTTTACAAATTCTTGCAGCTGAAGAATTTTATTTGTTAAGCCGTTGGCATTCCATGCTGTTATCATGAGGAAATTCAGTTTGAATTTTTTAAACATTATAGAGAGCTATTATATGGATTCGGTTTCCAGATAAAATCTCTTTCTGGAAGATGGTGAGGTGTTTGCTTTGTTGAGTTCATGCAGCATTGTTGTAAGTGAAGAGATTAGAGCTGATGTGAGTTTGGAGCTTGTTTGCTCTTGCGATGAGGGAGTCTCAGGTCGTACCGCTTCCGCATATGATTTGAACATGGATGAAGGTCGAGTGCCTTCCTGTGTTGCTGAATGTAAGGTGTTATGATCTGGAGGGCGACCTGCTTGGTTGTTTATGGTGTCGTTGCTTGGTGGAGCGTGGCTCGTACTTGTTGATCCACGGTTTTTTGGATGGAAAAGGCATCCCTTGTAATTTGCGGGATGTAGTCCTCTACAGTTGGCACAGCAGGCAGGTGTGGATCTGAGCTTGGTGAAGGAGTTGGTTTGGTGACCCTCACCACATCTCAGGCATCTGCAGGCAGCTCTGCACAGTTTTTGGGCTTGCCCGAAACTTTGCATCTGTGACACTGTCCTGCCGATGCTTTCTTCCTTAGTCGGTTGCCTAAATACTAGGCAAATCAGCACAGTAATAGGATCGGTCACTCAAACCACTATTTTCCATGCATCCAACTGGATCCTAGAAGAGATAATGGATCTGGTTAGGGCCAAAAACAAAGCCAGAAAGCGATATCACAACACTAGAGCAACGCAGGACAAAACAACCTTAAACAAATCTGAACAGACAGGTTCGAGAAGTCTTCCAGATACACAGGAATTCCAAATGGGAATCCAAACTCACGGAAATCAACCCAGAAGATAACTCCATGTGGAAATTTGTAAAATCTCTTCGTACCAAAAGACAAGCCCTTCCCCCTATGAAGACCAAACTTGGAATTGCACACTCTGATGAACAAAAAGTAGAAGCCGTAATTGACAATCTGGAAAATCAATGCAGCCCATCCTATAAAAACTTAAATATTAATCTCATTTACAAAGTTCATCGTAAAGTTAGAACAGCATTAAGACAGCCTAAGGATGATTCAGAAATCATCACCCCCACATCTCCGACAGAAATAATCAATATTATATCCCATCTGAAGAACAAAAGGCTCCCGGCGACGACGTCATTACCAATAGAATAATAAAGCTACTCCCAAGGAAAGCCATAATTCAGCTACTTAATATTTTACCAATTCCATTTTAGATTCCAGTACTTTCCCACAGATTGGAAAATCGCTGACATTATACCTCTGAAAAAGCCTGGTAATAAACCACAGCTTTTATACTTCGTATACTGGTTTTGTAATATTTTTAAAGGATTTTAGTGTTTTTTTTTGGGGGGGGGGGAGGGAACTTTTCCTTTAATGAGTAAAAAGTCAAACGATCGTTTTAGAAGTAAACAGTGGGTCAACAGCTAAAACGTCACCTGAGGCCTCTTTCTTTCCTTTATCACTATTTCACTCTATCTTTTCATCTCGCTCTCTCTCTCTGCTGAATCTCAGCGCCACTTTCATGTTCAAAAGGCCATTGATGAGAGACTTGAATTAAAAAAAAATTTTTTTTTCGATAGTGTAGTTTACAATATAAGAAATAAACATAATGGCTTTTTAAAAAGTTATATATATATATATATGTTAAAGATACCAAGCTATATAAACCAAGGTTTATATAAATATAAACCTGGTTTTTTACTCCATTTCCCAAGTAAGCAAACAGACAAGTCAGTCAAATTTGTGCCTGCAAGTGTTGCAAGTCTAGCTGACCCTGCACGTAGTGCAAATCAAGACAACTCGTGGTAAAGGTAGAATAAGCTCTGATCGCTATTCTTAATATTTACCCTTAATACAAAGCACATCTCCTGGAGGAGATGTATGATGCTATGTATTAAAGGCAAGGGGCCACTACCCAGACCGGTTTCGACCTTTATTGAGGGCTCGTCAGTGGGAACCAGGCTATACAATATTCCCAAGTTAAAAATGTATTCCATCTATATCTCCTCCAGAGATTTTTATTAAAAATAAAAACAGTATTACTATAACTTTGGTATTTAGGGTCTAGCTACTCACTGAGGAGACCTCAAAAAAGGTTGAAACCGGTCTGGGTAGTGACCCCACCCATAATGCATTGCAGTATACATCTTCTAGTGAGATGTGCTTTACATTATGGGAAAATACTAAGAATAGTGATCAGATCTTTACCCACCTTTACAATGAGTTAACCTGGTGTTGCACCATCTTTAGACTTGAACTTTGTTTCAGGCGCAAACTTAATTGTTTGCATACTTGGGATTAGGAGTTAAAATAACTAAGTTTATAAAATAACTTGGTTATCCTAATATACAATATCCCCAAGTTAAAAAATGTATTACATATATATAAACGGAATGATACTTATTTTCATATTTAATTATATTATTAATGGTCCGACGTTTTTCCTCGTAGATCCTCAAGTGGGTATCATTCAGTGAAGCGGCAGGTTTAATTATTTATTTATTCTTCTTCTTCTTTTTTTTTTTTTTTTATAAAACACCTAGCAGACGAGTGATCCTATACTATTCAGCATTGTTATATCCATTGTTCCTGTAAAATATGCATTACAAGATAATACGAGTCGCATGTGTAATATGATCCTATATACCTCTTCCTATCCATCCACCCACAAAACTAAAGTCTGAAATGTTAGTACTCACAGTATTTTTAAAATATCGTCTATTTTAAAAACCTAGACGCTTTTTCCACGATAGATTTAATAACATTCAAGAGACATAACTAATAATAGGTAGTTAATAAAATAATATTATACAAAAAAAAAGATTAAAATAGTTCGTTTCGAATGAATTGTTATTAGAGGCACCTATGCTAAAAACATTTAAAAGAAATACTTTGATAAACTAGAGGGCGCTATAAATTGTGCAAGACACAACTGCAAACATCAGATGGAGAAATACACAACGCCGAAAATACTAACCGGTAAGCCAGAAATTTCCCAAAATTCACAATATCTTATTGTAGAAGCCATCTATTAGTTCATAATCGGTAAATTTTGATTCTATATGATTATTCAAATATTTTCTTGATGTTAACAAACACTTCTAATTCTTTGGATCCTTCCCTCCCCTTGCTTGCTACTTATACCTCTATCGTCTGAAACTTGTTACATAGCAACTTCTGAATTCATTTTAGGTCGTTTTATTGTTTAAAAAAACCTTGCTTGCATTTGCGTGAGCGCCGATATGAAGTATGAGGCTTCTAGAATCATGAGAACACATTTATTTTGTATGATCTAAATCCGTTTCATATTTGGAGTTTGTCGTGCGGCTCTGATTGCTGCAGTATAGAGGAGTAGCTTGTTTCTTGGATTTAGGTGGCTGCACCGATTGAGCACGAGGTAGAGTAGAGTTGGCAGAATGATTTAGTTGCTTTAGAGCAGGCGTACTTGATGTGGTGAGTGAAACGGACTCTTCTGTCTAGATTCTAGACAGGAGTCAGTTTAGATCTTTGACTCCTGGATGACATGGGATTGGGATATTGTTCATGTAGATATTTCCTTAAGGGGATATTTGTTTTCTTGTGAACAGCAGTGTTGAGTTTTGATTCGGAATTTACGTTGGATGAGGTAGATATCATTGAATCCGGTTTCAAGGTTGGTGACGGTGGTTTGGAGTCGTTTAGTAACTAGATGTAGAACTGTTGTGTCATCTGCGTAGAAGGCCATGGTGGTCGCAGGCTTGTAGGGGATGTCAGCCGTACAGGAGCTGAGGGAAGAATAACAGGGAGTCTAGGGGGGACCTATGCGGTGAATTTCCGTTCCGAAGATGTGGTTCCTAGTAGTCTGTCTTAAGCATCAGAAAGCTTTCTGATGCTTAAGAATGATTTGCTGACGTGGAGTATGTTGATAAGGAAATTAGCTTTTATGAGTTATAGAAGAAGCCGTTGTGCCATAATTTATCAAAAGCATTAGCGAGGTCTAGAAAGACGACTTCGATATGCGTTTCCAGTTGCACATGGTTGCGATTAATTATACAATTCTTTGGATTTGCTGTACAGGAGGAATCCGAACTGCTCATTGGCCGGTAGTTCTATGAGAATTGAAGTGATTTTACAAGTTTGGGATAAGGTGTTATATCTGATATCTTCCAGCGATATGGAAAGTATTGAAATCTCAACATTGCGCTGATGATGGCAAACTGTGGAGGATGTTCCTGTCACGCAGGAACTTTATAGTTTTATTAGATATTCTGACCAGATTTGATACTTGTGTGTGTGTGTGTGTGTGTGTGTGTGTGTGTGTGTGTGTGTGTGTGTGTGTGTGTGTGTGTGTGTGTGTGTGTGTGTGTGTGTGGTTTTTAATGATGTCGATTATTTTACATGGGGAGGTTAATGGGATGTCCGCCTGATATGTGAGATGATTCAGCGCTTACTATTCGGCATTATTGTAGTTTGGACTGCATTGTTTCTCTAAGCTGTCTGCGAATGCTTCAACTTCGTGTGCGTCAATGTGAAGGATACCTTGTTCGCCGTGAATTGGGGGAGGAGGTTTTTCTATACAAGACGTAGCCCTGATTCTTGAATTGTCTGCTGGTTGTGTTCAGGTGATGAATTATCACACCCATTGAATTTTGTTGGGCAGGCCGTTGGCATTTCAGGCGACTATCTGGAAATAGTTAGATATCGCTGGGTTTTCAATCACTGCTGAGTGCAGCTAGGACTGCTTGAGTGCGTTCAATAAACTGTTCATGGAATCCTATGTAGGGGTTGTTTCGTTATACAGTATTTGACTTGCTTTTATTCTAATGATTCGGTGACTGTGGCAGCTTGATTCCTGTTGGAGATGTTGCTAGATGTGGTTCGTTTTCTTCGAGGGAGCACTGGTTGCTTTCGAAAGATCTAGTCGATGTTCATTTTGAGATGTCGTTGACTTTTATGGAATGGTGTTTTATTATTTTTTTTGGGGGGGGATAGTTTCATATATTTTTCTCTGAGTCTACTCTTCGGATTTTTGCACACTTCGTCGCTTCCAACGAGTACTTATAAAAAACCAAGATCGTGGTTATTGATTTTCATAATTGCTGGTCGGATGGCTATCATTGTATTCAAAGCAACAATATACTGATTTAAGTCTTTGCGCGTGGTCGAATTTCTGGCATCTATTGCATTGACCTGTTGATGCCTTCCTGCAGAAGGTGTTCGGATGTAACGATGACAGCCCAGACTCTCGTGAGGCCATATATTTCTTGCTGGTACTTACTTAATGCAACTAGAACTAACCGGCGTATAGCGTTTGTCAGATCTCTATTTTCTATGAACTTTATGGAGTTGAGCGGGCAGTTGATTAGGTCTGCTGCGACTTCATCTGTTGTTATTCACCCCCCCCCCCCCATCAATTCCACTTTTAAGTTTTTCTAAATACGAAAGATATGTTGTAGAAGTTTTTTGTTATCGAAACTATATCCCAGAAATTAAACTAAGTATAATCTAGTGTACCTTATCCTTATAAGGACTGGCTTAAAGGTGCGAAGCAAGAAAACCTTTCATCTTCCCCGTTATCGCTAGAGGACAGTGTAGGGATAAGGTGTTATTGAGCTATTAAAGCTATGATCACGGCAGGAGGGTAGCAGCAATAGCCAATCCCAGTCAGAATTTCATTGGCTACGGCATTGCCATCCATTATTACCCTCCCATGGTTTCATTCACCCACCTCCCATAATCTTGTGTACTTTTCCGAGACATATTATATATAATTTTCTTTATAGAATAATTAAATGGTGTATTAATAAATTTTAATAAAACTGAAAATAATTTATCATCTTTAAGTCTAAAATAAAAATTCCTAAATTAGTTTTAATTGCAATAAAAGTATTTTAGAAATTTTAAGTATATTTTAATTTAACCCCCAAAATGCAAAATGCATATACCTACCCATTCTTTAATAATACAGTAATAACACTCATTGTTCTCTAAGCTATCAAAGTTGGGGAAAGGTAACTTTCCACAACTTCGGTTTTTCTTTCTTTCTTTTTTTTATTGGTTTTAAAAATGTGGATTCAGATTTCGCCAAACTGATTAGGATAGGATAACAGACTTCACATTAACAAACTTTTATTTCAGGTATCGGGACAATCAAGAAAATAAAGATGTGTGGGATAAAAGAGCAACTTTTGCTTCATCGTTAGTTGAAGAGACAGCTCTGATCCGTAGATGCTCATCTGTAAGTTCGCTAATCGCATTGCCATCCTCGACAGTTGATGAAATACAGACAGTTCCCCCCCCCCTCTCTTCCGTGTCAAGGTGCGTGGGTTCGAAGCTGTACCTTTATAATTTCGAACAGTTCTGCAGCATCCCCCATTATCCGCTTTCACACTTCCATCAGCAGGAGGCCTTGACTAGTCACCCCACTTCCTTCATCCAGTTAATTATCCTGCAGAGTCTAGGAGGGGAGGTTCGCACGTATTCATTAACTGGAGAGCAGATTGTTGAGGTCGCGACCTTTTATAGTGGGAACATCTGCTATTCTTTGTTGGTTTATGTGCATTACGTATAGTTCGCCACGTTTCTAAGCAACCATATTGTTCTCTCTGATATCCCTACACCGTCAGTGAATTATACTGCAAACTGACTAAGATCTTATTTGTTTATCTCTTATATCTGCACTAGTCTAGAAAATATATTTAGTCTAATCTACAGAGTTCTTTGTAATTAAATCTCAAGATTACCCATTATAGTCTAGAGAACACTGACTATATATATATATATATAGTCAGTGTCATATAGTCATAATTTATATATATATATATATATATAAATTAAATATGTTGGAACAATAGTAAATTATAAATGTTAATAAAGAATATGTTATAAATGTTTTTAAATTGTGATAAAGTAACTAACCAGTTTTAACAGTTCGGCAATTTCAATAATATCTATAAATTTTAACAGTACAGCAATTTCAATAATATCTATAAAAAGATATAAATATGTTCTGCCAATCTTTACGCCAAATTATACTAAATAATATACTATATTTAGTATAAATAT